>NW_006443138.1:3329640-3337867 GCF_000325575.1 Pteropus alecto | reverse complement strand
AAAAAAAATGCAGAAGTGTATTATCCATATAACAAGAGAGGACTAAATGGTCCCAATCTACTTTGTGCTGGTCAAATGCCTAAATTTGGGGATGCCTTATTTGAAGAGCAATAGTGGCGAGGAAGAATAGTTTAAAGGGGATCAGAATGAAGGCTCTGAAAACTACACAGAGTACACTGAGGATGTTTGGTGTGGGGAAAAGGAACACTGGGGAACTGTAGAAACTGTGTTTATAACCATAAGGAGTATCACAGGTAGGGAGGACTAGCCTTGTGCTCCCAGCAAGACCCATTCTTTGAAAGCTATACAAGGAGACAGTTGGCATATTTCACCAAAAAGCTTCTCAGATCCTTAAAACTGTCCAAAAGTGGCAGCCTGGGAAGTTGGCAAGTTCTTTGTTCTGGAAAGGTTTACAGTAGGGATGGCATGACCACTTTGGATACAAGACCTTTTGGGAACATTTAATACTGCTCCCTTGGCTATCAAGACAGAATTTCTGTCTTCTGATTCTCCTGCTCCTGAGATGTGAAGGTGTCCTAGAGGGGAACCCTAGACCCATATTACTCTGATTCTTACCTGCAGAGTGAGGAGGTAAAGTGCATCAGAACAAGCCAAGGTGACTGCTGCTGTGAGCCCAGAACCACCACCAATCAGAAGCTCTGAGTTTGGCCCAGGCCAGTGTAATTTCAAGAGCTCTATGAGTGATTCTGACACCCACCTTGGTTAGCCCCAGTACTCAAGAGCTCTAGTTAGGAGAGTTCATCCACTCCCACTGCTCCTACAACCAGTTTTGTGTCTATTTCCCCAATCCCAGATCTCCCTCCTAACCTTCAGTCCCAGTGGCAGATATCCTATTGCAATGCCAAACTCGGCCCAACTAATCTTCCCAAAGGCTGTGTGGCCAGACATTCAAGAGTGAGCCTCCTTGACCTGCTTGGGATCTAGGGGGTACTTATCTACCAACTTTGCACCTGTCACACATTTCATGCCCCATCAAACACAAGTCCTTGCAATTTGGGGCACAGATTCCACTCCCTAACCGGTGGCCCACCTCCGGCCCCCATGTCTGAAGTCCAGCCACTTTTCAAGGCATAGGCCCAACACCTCCTAGACAAAGCCTGGCACCTCGGCAGCCACAGTACTTCATCGGGACCTCTCCTGCATACTTTCTATGCCATGATTGGTCATTAGCATTTCTAATCTTCAGTACTCTTGAAGACTGGACCTATTTCCCATTCATTGTATTTTACACTCCTCAAGGAAACTAAAAACAATTAACTTTGGGATTAAAACAAATATGCACTTCATTTATCTTTTGGCAGGATCGCAGTGAAGGAGAGGAAAGTTCAGTTAAAGAGACAGCACGTTGGTAAATCATAACTATGTAGAGATCTATCATTTAGTTAATTATTGACAAACTAGTAATCATAAGGAGGGAGTCTAATTTCGCCCTTTGTTATTAGATAGACTTGGATTAAAATTCCAAATTCCAGCTTCTGCAGTTACTACTGGATAAACTTGGACAAATTACTTAACCTCTCAGGGCTTTAGTTTCCCCATCTGTAAAATGGGAATAATAACAGTACCTATCCCTCACTGGGTTGTGATAGAGTAAATGAGCTAAGGAATACAAATTGCTTAGCACAGAGCCTAACCCAAAGGAGGCCCTCAACAAACACTGTCATAAATGTTACTGGATCATCAAATTGTTACTGGATCACGGGCATTTTTTTTTTCTGGGTCTTTCGCTCCATTTCAACATAAGAATAAATGGAGAGAGGAGAAATCAATGATCTTTTTCTCAAGTATGAAGTTTCCTGTAGGAATTTGAAGTAAAGTGATTTTTTAAATATTTCAGCATTAAAATGGAAGGAAAAGGGATGATGAGTCTCTTATTCTGGAAAAACATAAACAAAATTGGACTAGAATTTTGACACAGCTGGCTTAAAGTAAAAGTGGATTAGGGTAGAATCTATCTTTTTTTTTTTTTTTTTGTCACTGAAACAGCTGATACATCTGAACAAGTTGCTAGACAAAGCTTTATGGCCAGTTGTATATTGGTAATTTATCTTCATCCCATCCAAGTCACACCAATCAACAACCTTCTCCCAAGCTCCCTATTTGAAGATGCAATTAAAATTCAAACATCTAAAAAAGACTGATGGCAAGGATGTGGAGCGAATGAACGCTCATACATTGCTGGTGGGCATGCACACTGGTCTAACCACACTGGAAAACACAACACAGTTGATCTCCCCTTATGCATGGGGGACAGGCCCCAAGATCCCCAGTGGATGCCTGACACTGTGGATAGTACTGAAGCCTTTGTATACTTTGTTTTTTACTGTACATACATACATAGCTATGATGTTTAATTTATAAATTTAGCAAAGAGATTAACAATAACTAATAATAGAACAATTATAACAACCTACTGTAATAAGTTACGTGAATATAGTCTCTCATTCAAAATATCTTATTGTACTTTACTGTACTCACTCTTGATAATGTGAGACAATACAATGCCTACATGATGAGAGGAAGTGTGGTTCACAGAATGGTGCACAATTTAAAACTTATGAATTATTTCTGGAATTTTCCGTTTAATATTTTCGGACAGGTTGATCAGAGATAATAAACTTTGGAAAGCGAAACTGTGGATAAGTGGAGACTACTATACCTACTATAGCCAAACATATGCCCACCCTACAATGCAGCAGTCCACCCCAAAAGGCATGCGCTACAAGGACATTCAAAGCAGCTGAAAATCCAAGTGTTCATTGAGAAAATGGATAAACTATGGCATATTCATCAATGGAGTATCACACAATAAAGAACTACTGACACATGCAACAATGTGGATGAATCACATGACATTACACGAGGCAAAAGATGTCAGCTGCAAAAAAACTGCAAACTGCCTGAGCTGAGTTCATTTATTTGAAGTTCAAGATGAGGCTGGTTAAATTATGGTGATATAAGTCAGAATAGTGGTTCTAGCTGAGGAGTGAGGAGATTACTGATTAGGAATGGACACAAAGGAACCTTCTGGAGTGACAGACGTGTACTGTATTTTGATACGGGTGGTCGGTATGGGGGGAGAAGAAGAGGAGAGAGTTAAAGGAAGAGAAAGAGCGAGGGAGAGGGAGAGAGGGAGATGCGTTAAGCTATACAATTCAGATTTGTTCGGTTTAAATTTTTTAAATTCAAATATCTACATGAATAAAGATCGAGATTTTGTGTTTGAAGATACGACATGCTCCATTCTTAACTGCAATCTTTTTTCTTTTTTTTTCCTTTCCTTTTTTTTTTCTTGGTAAGAGACAGCAGGATAGAAGACTAGTAATAAAGTTTTACTTTGGGGGGAGGTAGAAAAGGGTAAAGGGGGTCAAATATATGGTGACAGAAGGAGATCTGACTTTGGGTGATGAATACACAATGGATACACAATGCAATATACAGATGATATATTATAGAATTATATACTTGAAACCTATACAACTTTATTAACTAAAAACTTTAATTAAAAAATAAAGTTTAAAAGGTTTTACTTAATAAAATAGAATAAACACCTAAAATACACAAATTTTCAAAATGAAAAAATTTTTAAGAAAGGATAAATTAATCTCTAATGTACTCTCTCCTGTAAATGAGGGTGGTAACAGTACCTATTATATAGGGTTGCTGTGATAAATCACTAAGACAATTAAGCACTTAACACAGTACCTATTCATCACTTAATAATTCATAAATTCAGTACATATATATTAAAACAGCACATGTTCATCACTTAATAACGATTTGACATATTTGTCTATTTCCTCACTCCCTTTCACCCAACCCACAAAAATTCTCAACCCAGCAGGTGTTCAGTATTTGTTGAATAAACTCAGAGAAGCTCTCTCAAAGCATGCAAACCATAAACAATCCCTACCTGAATCCATAATACCCAAGCTGTCTAGGCCTTGCCTCTCACACCAGCATATACACAAACCTCTGAGCACTCCAAGGTATACTGGAAGTTAGGATAAACATGGCATATATACCTGAGGCAATCTCACTTAAAATTCAGAAGAAAACATATTTATATTTAAACAAATATTAAGAAAATTACAACGTTTTTTAAGGTAACATGTGACACTGCTGACACTAGTCCTCAGCTACCCCTTCACTTTCTCCATCTTTATATCAAGAACAGTTTGAATAGCACGGGCACAGGAAGTGTAGAATTCCTGGCTCTGTACCTTATAAAATTCTAATAAAAGTACTGCTAGCTTTTTATGTGATTTCAACTGATGACAATTTAGGCTATTTCCTTGAATTATAAACACCCCACCATCTGGCCGACTACCCCACTGAACAAAATATTTATTTTCAGAAATGTTAACATGCAAAATTGAATGAACAGGAAACTATAGTTAAGAAAAACAAAATACCACAATAAGATGAACAAACTATATACAATTTTAAGGATACCCTTAGGAAATTGTATTTGTATGAAAGTGTATTTTTGCCACCATGAATCTTAACTTTATTTAAATAGTCACAGGGAACAAATAAAACTCTGCGATAAAGTGAAAAATAAAATTGTTCTTTTTAGGATTAACCCTGCCAGTGACCTTTGGGTGTTTTCACCCAAACAACTCAGAATAAAATTTGTATGCAAAAAAAAAAAAAATTTTTTTCCAGTTATAAAAGCAAAACAGGGCAATTACAGGAAAGAAAAAAACAGAAGCAAAAAGAGATTATCCTATCAACCAGGTGTAGGCCTTTCCAGTTATTTTCTATTTTTATATTTAATGATAAACTATACATGCGGTTTTTAAATCTTTTCCATTTTAAAATTTCATAAATATCTGTGTATTGAATACTTTAACAATAGCTGAAGTTTGTTGGTTAAAGGTTGTCCTTTAACCAAAAGTTGTTGTCCTTACGTAGGGTGAGTCTAAAGATCTATCGTATGGTGTGATGACTGTAGTTATAATACTGTATTTAATACTGGGAATATGCTGAAAGAGTAGGTTTCAGGTACTCTCATCACAAAAATGGGTAACTGTGTGAGGAGATGACATGTTACTTAGCTTGACTGTAGTAATCATTTCACTATGTATACATATGTCAAGTTATCACATTAAATATCTTAAATACACCTAATTTTTATTTTAAAAGTGTGTATCTGTCTCTCCGTATATATGAATATGTATTCTACGCTTTTTACATGTATTAATACTTCTTTGATATTCAAATAATCCAAAGATAGCTGTTAGTTACAATTATCAGTTCTATTAAGAAACTTGCCCACATCTGAATGCATTTAATGCCTCTTAATTATACACTAAAAAGGGTTAAAATGATAAATTTTATGTTATGTATATTTTACCACATTAAAAAGGGAATAAAATAAAAGAAAGAAACTACCCAAGGTCACACAGCTCTAAGTGGCAGCACCAAAATTAGAACTTACATAGTCTGGTCCCAGAACCTGTACTTTTAACCACTGTACTCTCCAAACAATTTTAAGTAGTTCTATGTCTATATATCTGACAGGTTTAATGTTTGGCCTTTAAACTGTTTCCAAATTTGCCACTTTTAAAAAGGATGCTCTGATGAGCCTTCTTCTAAGAGATCTTTTAATGTATCCTCCTTGTTAGGTTTTTTTGTTTTGTTTTGTTTTTTAGGATAAATTTTTAGAATTGCTAGGTCAGAGGATAGAGCAAACAATTTAAATAACCAGGTGAGCTGTCAACCAGAGCTCATTTTGATCAGCTTACAAGGAAGCCTAATGCAGTAGAAAAGAAAATTTGCAACAAATTCTAATTCGGTGGCTTCAAATACAGGGCGAAAAATCACTAGGTACCGTGGAGTCACAAAGGAGGCTTGGTTACACAGTACCAAATAAATGTTGGTAGGTATTCACCAAAGGATTAACTGCTTAAATGTCCCTTGGAATCAGTTACTTCTCAAACCCAGTCTCGACAACTATATAGATGCACAGGAACCCACATCCATAGGGTTTCCCATTTGTTCTTAACTTTAACTATCACCTGCTTTAAAGTTCTAAGTCCAAACCTGTGGAGGAAAATATAAAAGGCCTTCAGAAGTCTCAGATGAATCAGTTAGTGATCTACATTCAATCTACATAAAATGCAAAGTTTACTCCCTCATTTCTTCATCATAGATGGCAAGGAGATCATTCATGTTGCATTTCCTCAAAAGATCTCTCTCTGTCAATAATGACAGACACATCATAGAACTTGTGGCCAAGATCCATGAGAAGGAGCTCGCTTATTAATTCCTGCCAAAAGGAAATAAATGTTTGGAGAAGCAACTAAATCCTACTAGCAAATGGTCTGAGGATCTTATTGAAGAGCATTACGATAAATGTTCTTAAGAAAAAAAAAATGTGGAGGAAATATGAAAGCACTGATATTATCAGCCTAAAGCCAGTCCAACAGGTATCGTGGGAACTGCAAACTAAACCTGGGCAGCTTGAGCAGGAAGACTACAATAAGAAAACAGAACCCTCTTTCACCAAAAGGGAACATACCAGATTCTTTCAAAAAGATCCTGCTTTGATTTAAGCCATTCTTCATAATTCAGACACCTGTTTTCTTCTACTTGACTGCCCTGAGACATGAGTGTTTAGAGATACAGAAAATTTTAATGCCACAAATATGTTATCTATTCAAAGTCTCCCCGGCCCCACTAGGCCACACTCCCTGTAACTTCAAGTGTGCGCTGAGAATCTAATACAATTTAATTTTTTTTTATAGAAATCTTTCATTGTGGTTCTAGAAGAAAATATGCAACCATGTATTTTTCAATGAAACAAACTTACGAAAATTACAAAAGTTACTATGGACCCCGAGAAAGAAGATGACTACCAGCAAAGGTTCCTGTGGCTAACTCGGTTCAAATTTTAAGACAGCCTAGCAGCCATAGTGGAGGGAGGCCTCACACTGGGGCCACTTCACCCCGAGACCACTCGACCGCCCCGCTGTTCCATAACTGAGCTGTAACACTATCGAGCTGTTCCACAGCCATGCTGTATGTCTCACAACCGAGCTGTCTGCACTGAATAGTTTCTTTCTTCACCGCACCCCAAACTGGGGATTCCTGTTGGCTTTGTTCCCCCACACACACCTTGGGATTGCTTTAATAAACATTTCCTAGGGAATGCCTTTTTAAATTTCCATTAAAAGGCTGGACAGCTAGCGACCTAGTCCCCTTTCGGTCTACCCCATCCACTTCCAAGCCCTCTGCATCCCAGCCTGAGGGCCAGAAATGCCTCTGCCGGATTCCATTTCCTGGCGACCCATTAGCTTTAAATTGGTGCCAGCCACCATCAGTTGACATCACAAACCATTAACACATAATAAATATTACTTATTTTGTATCCCATTTTCCCCCAAACCACAAATTTGCACAGTTCCATTATAGGGTCCAGAAAATATTAGCATACAAACTAAAAGGAAATAATTTCTTAATTTTCAAGCTTTCTACTTTAATGATTGAGTTCATGCACTTACCTACAGCAGGTGCTACCTAAGGCCAATGAACATGAAGATACATTCCCTTACCTATGACTAAGCAATTCCACTCCTGGGATCATAACCTATAGAAAGTCTCACACACATGCAAAAGTAGAAACACAAAGATGTTTATTTGTTATAGAGAAAAATGGGAGGAAATAACAATTAAATGTCAACAGGAAAATAGATACACTATAGTGCGTTCAGCAGTTAAAAAGAATGAACTAGAGCAATAAGGATTGATCTCAAAAACAAGGTTGAACAACAGAAGTGACCTATAGAAGAAAACATGTAATATACCACGTCTACAGGTTTTAAAAGCAGTAAAATAACACTATTAATGTTGAAATTTACACAGACACAAGTAGCAAACGTATAAAATGGGTGGCAATGATTAAAAAAAAAGTGGAAAGAAAGAAAAAGAGAGAAAATGAGGCCAGGAAGTAATTCCAGGGGCTTCGACTGTATCTGCAACGTTTTATCTTTTAAATAGGGAGGTAACAAAAAAGGTATTCATGCTACTTTTATGTAATAAGTGTATTCTGAATTACTTTATGATAGTGAAAAAAATACTATTTCCTAACGTTTTGACCTGCTTCAAGAAATTCATATTTACTCTGACAATATAATAGTTCAAAATATAATTTCCTTTCTTTTACTATCTATTACAATCTTGGACTCTCTTGCAGAAATAT
>NW_006443138.1:3308316-3329600 GCF_000325575.1 Pteropus alecto | reverse complement strand
ATTAAGAGCTTTCCCAATCTCATACACATTCTTTACAGTGTTTTTAGAAAGTAACTACTCATACTACCTACCTACCCCTGGAGATGATCCCTGTGAGAGACACACAGCATTTCTGAAACTAAGTCTATAAAACTCATTGCTTTTGAGGCAATCTAAACCTTTTCAAAACACACACTAGTACCTTTTCTACAGAAAAAAAAATAAATCATTGTTTGAGCTTCCATCCTTCTAACACCCAAAAGCCAAGCTTCTTCCACCTTCAGGAGGTATTCCCAACAGGTCTGCCTCTTTTCAGTCTCCAGGTGCCCACTGCTCAACAGTTGCACAAATGAATAAATCAAGGGTATTTTTATGGGTCTCCTAAATGTATTCATCTTAATCTCTTCTGGGTTGCTCTATGCTTTACAGCTGTTACTGTTCACAAGTGGCATCCTATTATGTCGGTCTCCCTATAAAATCCCAGAGAGTTCCTTATACGGAAGGAGGATTCTGGTAATAAACCCAACTGTATTTAGTACTAAGCTCTGTGCATGGTCCCTGCTCAGTAATACTTACTGCAAATATTTGAGCAATCTCGGTGTGCCAAAATGGGTGTGACTGACTGACTTTAATTTTTGGAACACACCCAGGTCCTTTAAATTTTCTTTCTGATCTGAGAGGAAAACAAAAATGCAGCAGTATACAATTAGCTTCTAGAACTCCTTCATTTACATCTCTTGAAACGAATTTCCAAAGCCTACTAATTACAGACTGCTCTTTAAATTAAAATAAACCACGCAGAAACCCCCAACATTTTCGGAATTGTGAGCCGCTCCCATTATCATCATCATAATTTCTACCCATGTTATACATGTACTTTTGGGGGGATGACAATGAATGTAATCAGTATGAAAATAAGAACACTAGAAACTAAAAGGTCCTAGGCTTTCTCCGAATGTCCATGGTAAACGAGCAATATATGCAAAACTATGTATTTTTAGGGATTTCAGGGTAAACCTTGATGTAAAAGGAGTCACTGCCTATTTTCATAATCTGGTCTCCATCGTCACCTTCTAGCAGCTGACTTCAGGCTAGTCCATCCAGGCTTAACTTAACCTTAACTCTTTGATTTCCTCCGCTCCTGTCACCCCCTCAACTCTCAGCCCAAGCTCCATGCACTCAGCGTTAAGTCCTCATCCCAATTTTTGCTAATGCGGCAGAGTCACACTAACTAGGCTGACTGCCCCTTCCTCACTCTTTAAAAGTGTGGGTTCTCATACCATACTGCTCAGTTTCTACTTATGGTTCCTCTATTTACCAGCTACTATGTAATCTCTCTGTGCCTCTTCTGTGCAAAGAGAATAACCTTGCCTACTTCACTGAGTTGGTACGATGAACTGAACCTATAAAGGTAAAATGCATTTCAAGTATGCCACTAACGTGAGCCATCATTGTCATCAGCAGTCACTATGCCTCTTCCACAGGTATCGGCAATGGTCTCTTTACAGTTGAAAGAAAAAACTTTCTGTACTCTCTGCTCTACTACTCACAAAACTTCACTTCTGACACCAGATATGTGGAGTTTTCCCCTACATCAAGCAATTCTCTGAGATACCACCAGGGTGTTCTGCAATTTAATTAAATTCTGACATTATCTACCTGGGGTTAACGTGGACCCCAGAAGTTAAGGGCTCAGTCCCACAAGTCTTTCTTCCCACTTCGGACGCCCACGGCAAGTCCAGGTTGTCACCTGTGCTTCTGACGGTCCCACAACCCCCAATTCGGGTTCGATAATTTGCTACAATGGCTCACAGAATTCAGGAAAGTGCTTTACTTACTAATGCCCGCTTAATATAAAGGACGTGACTCAGGAATAGCTAAAGAAAGAGATGCACATGGCAAGGTGTATGAGAAGGGACTCAGAGCTTCGTGCCCTCTCCCTGTACGCCACCCTCCCAGCACCTCCAGGTATCTACCAACCAGGAAGCTCTCCAAACTCCTTCAGCAAGGATTCTATGGAGGCTTCATTATACAGGCATGACTGATTAAATCGTTGGCCAATCCAATCCTTGGTCCCTATCCCCTGCCCAGACTCTCCAGTCATGTGGTTGGTTCCCCCTGGCAACTAGCCTCCCAATCCTTAGGGGTTTTCAAGTCACCTCATTAACATAAACTTAAGTATGGTTGAAAGGGGCTTGTTATGAATAACCAAAGACACTTCACTTTTATAGCCCTTAACAATTAGAAAATTCCATGGGTATTAGGAGTTTTGTTCCAGGTGGAAATATATATTCATTTTAATAAATCACAATATCACAACAGCTCTTTATGACTTTCCACTACAAAGTATGCTCTTGAGGGCAAAGATATTGGCTTATTTCTCTCTGAATCCCTAGAGCCAAGCACTGGGTATGAAGCAGCCACTCAATAAATGTTTGTTGATACCATAAAAGCAGGAATAGAATCTCTCTCCTACAGCATTAAATGAAAATGGAACTAGTACAATAATTCAACAGAGAGTAGCAGGGGGTTGGGGAGAACATTCACAATCACTCACATCCCTATATAAATTCTAGAACGCCCACCAAACTGTTGGAAATTCCACGGATTTAAAAATTCACTTCTGTTTTAATTAACATTTCCACAGAACAGAAATATTACCTGCTTACACATTGTAGGAAGGAAAGCAAAAAGAAAAAAAGGTAGATTTCATGGGAAATCCCAAAGCAAGGTTCTACAAATCAGTATTTAGCTAAATATAAATTGTAATCAGCCTATTTCCCCAAAGGAGACTTAAACCACTTTGTTTTTTAATTCATCTCTGGACATTGCATCAATATACCTAATTATTAGTTATCCACTGGTACAAAAGCAAGGGAATAAAATGCAATGAATGATACCACATTCAACACAGTTTATTTCACCTTCAAGGACTTTTTAAAAATACAACCAGTTATTCCCCACCAGTCTTCTGAAGTCTCTTATCAAAAATAATAAAAGGATTGAAGACACAGATTTTAACCTGAGAAGAAAAAACTAAGATAAGAGCATTTCTACTGAAATTTCTCAAATTTATTTCCTAACATCTTGTCGTGTTAATTTTCAGCTATTTGGGGCACATGTCCACATCTTGGTCATCTGGAGGCTTTTTTCTAAGAAAGTTAAAAATATGCTAAAGTAGTCTGAGAAGTTTACTCTTAAAGTCCATAGCCACATCAAGATTTTTCTCGTTCCTTCAAATAAATAAATCTTAACTATTTCCAATTCACGGATGATGATCTCACCCCACGACCACTCTCCTGCACTTCAGACCCCTAATTCTGGTTGTCAGATGAACGCTAGCTACACAAAAGTTCTGTAAATGTGCCTAAAACTGAACTGTCCCACCCCTTCACTATACCTGCTTCTCTTCCTCCGTGTTCTCTACTTCCACAATGACAACGACGTCCTCTCAGGTACCTTCCACCTCCTTCTTCTTCCCTTCCCTCTTCTCCTTCCTTTCCCTCCCCACACTGGTCAACAGGTACCAATCTGCCCACTCAAACTTCTGGAATCATCTCTCCCGCTGCAACTGCCCCATTTAAAGCCCTAATGACCTTTGCCCAGATTACTGTAACAACAGCCTCTCAAACAATATTTCTCCCTCTCTCTCTAAACTCTGCCATAAACTGCCATCGGTTTCAAAATCATAGATCCGGCCACATTACTTCTCCCTACATGACTCCTCCTTACTCAGACCACACCCACAGCATGACACCATTTGCTCCACCCACAACCCCAGCTGGTTCTTCAGATAGATCAGCACTCAGTCTTCTGCCTCTGAACGTTTCTCTACACACACATGCATGTCCTCCATCCATGCCCACCTGCCACTAATTCAAACCCCTAGTCACCTACACACCCACCCTTTTTAGCATGTGCCTGCTTCCAGATTTAACTGCCACCATCCTTCTCCAAGAAGCAGCCATCGTTTCTAAGCAGTCCTCTTCTACTTGTGGTCCAAATACCATCCCTCCCTCTCATTGGGAAGGCAGCCTTCTCCTTCAACAACTCCCTTCCGCTAACCCTTATCCTCACTCCTGATATCTGTTCTTTCCGTCCACTCGAGTCTCTCATCTAAAAATGATGACAAGAGCCCTACAACCTCCCTCCACCTATGGCCTCCTCACTTTATTACACTGTCTTTTCCTTCCCAGCCAAGCTGCATAGAAGAGCAGTGCACACTCACTTTCCCCATTTCCTCCACAGCTATTCACTCCTCCTCCCGCTGCAGTCTGACTTTTACCCTCCAGTTCACTGAAGAGCCTCTCAGGGTCTCCAGAGACTCCCTAAAGACTCAACCCCAGTCCTTCTTGGCTTTTCTGCAGCACTTGTCCTACTGACCAAACCCTTGTTCATTCTTGAGCTGGGTCCCTACCTCGGCTCCCAAGGCACCTACTCTCTCCTAGGTTTCTTCCTACCTCCCTAGCCACTCATCTTGGTTATCTCCAGAGACACAGCCTCCTTTTCAGCCTACCCCTTAAATGCTAGTATCCTCCATGCTTCTTTCTATCTGAAGACCTCGTGGCTTCAACAAATCCCAAAGCTCTCTCCCCAGTACAAGTCTCCTCCTCTGCCTTCTGGAGGACCAGCCTGGGAAATTTTCATACCCAACAGACATCTCAAATAACACATCCAGATTCATTCATTCAGTATTTATTGATTACACTGTCAATTGAATACACTGTCTGAACTTATCTCCCCACCCAAATCTGATCTTTCTTCTTTATTCCCTTTCTTGGTGAATGACAGCATCATCCCTGCTGTCACCCAAGCCAAAACCAAGCATTCATTCCTGACTCATCTCTCTCATCACCCCCAACCCTCACATTCAATGCTACCAAATCCTCCCGATTCACCAATTATCTCCAATCTGGCCCATCCCCCACTTCATCCCTACTCACACTGCCTTCGTTCCCCACCACAAGAACTAAACAGCCACAGAGAACAGGCTAGAAGTAACTCCTGGGGTGGACACAATTGGATAACATGTGTTCTGACAGCCGCAAAGATTCAATATTTCCAAGAAGGTGCTTAACTTTGTATGACTATTTTTTTTGGTGACAAATTACACATCTGGGGGAATGTATTATAGTTCAGTCCACATTTTCCTTTCTGATCATTAAAATTGTTAAAATCAGTAAGGGCCTAAATGAATGGAATGCTTATATGTAAATTCGGATACTTCGAATAATGTTTAATAACTAACATTTAGGATCTGAAAACTCAGTGCTTTACTTGCCACAAAATGCTCACACACATTTTAGTTCACCTAAACCATTTTGACATGATTCTCATTTCACATGGCCAACATTTCAAATTCAAATGAACACAAAATGTAAGCAGTTAAATCAGCTATCTCTTTATATTATCATATCACACATTTTCCGAATCTAAAATGCACCACAGATTTCAGGGATACAAGGATATGTTTATTGAAAAGAAAAGGAGTTACAAGAAAAATATAATGTTCTATGATTTCCATGGCTGAAAACAAAACTTCATATAATTATGCATTTAAACACATTCAGTGTAGCTAAAAAAAATAGCAGAAAATCTCAGACTCTTCAGGTTTAAAGGAACCATTCCACCTAGCCCATATCTTTGGAGTTACAGTTACATCATTCTAAATTATCGATAATCCCTCAAATGTCAAAAAGCCCAATTTTAAAGAAATTATCTTTTGCTCTTTCCTCCATCCTGGAGCCTGTGGAGGCCTGCTGGGAACAGGACTTCTAAAATAAGAAATATGTCTAGAAGGCTGTAGTCCAAGGCCTACATTTTTGCTGGCTATAAGTGGGGTCTCTGGAACCAGAGGGAGCACACAGCTCTTCTTAAAATTGAAAGTGTTTACGCTCCAGATAAAACGTAATTCTATCTAGGTAAGGGATGTTCTTATGTGTATAAGGTAAAGAATGGCACAGTGACTCCACTTCTAAAATAAGAAATATGTCTAGAAGGCTGTAGTCCAAGGCCTACATTTTTGCTGGCTATAAGTGGGGTCTCTGGAACCAGAGGGAGCACACAGCTCTTCTTAAAATTGAAGGTGTTTATGCTCCAGATAAAACTTAATTCTATCTAGGTAAGGGATGTGCTTATGTGTATAAGGTAAAGAATGGCATAGTGACTCCGTGGTGCCAAACAGAACAAAACCAGGGTGATCTGAGGAAAGGTAACTCGTCATGGAAACAGCAGCATGGTTTGTGCCAAATTCCAAAGCAATTTTCCTGCTAAGGCCACTGGACACGGACTCCGTATAATGCTGTATCCTTCAAGGATTTAAACTTATTGAAAGTAAATAAAAACGTATTGTCCTCTTGTTAAAAAAATAAAAAAGCAAGAAATATCTTTCCCCATAGGTCTTGCTAAAAATGTCCCCTGAAGTATATATGGAATTAGAAACAGATGAAAGTTCTAAATAAATTGCTCAGATTAAAAATAATTCTTCTTAGGAAAGACAATGTCTCAATAATGAATCACGTCAATCATCACACTCATGAATCATTCGACATGCCCTCTATAAAGCAAAGGTTCCTAGCCCTTAAAAGTTTTCATTCTTGTCGGGAAGGCAATACTAAAATATTTCTGTACAATCAGAGGACAAGACATATGAAATGCGCCTTGAACTTGGTATTCTAGGATCTGGGAATGGAGAGGCCAAGTAAGGCACTCTACACAAGACGGGGTAAGAAGTCTCTGGAAGCCTCTATTAGACAATAGACTCTGGCAGTTTATAACAGGATTTAACTTGCTAAAAGTTTTCTAGGAACATTTACCTGGCAAGGGTAAGTGCAGACCAGCTGGAATAAAGGACACACTGAAAACAAAAAATTAAATCTTCCAAAGGAAATTCCTCACTCCCACATGCCACACACCAACCCACAAGCATCCACCCTTCCAGGAAGCACAGTGACTAAACTACCCACACTGTCCTAGTATTCTCAAGAAGCAGATGACTCTCACACATCCATCCTGCCCTGAGTTTGAGGAATATGGCACTGCTCGCGGGCCCTTTCTTAAATACTTCTTGACACTCTATTAATAACTCTTGCAATATATAAGTTCAGAACAACTAAATGTTCCCTGTGGCTTGCATAAAACCCATCTTATTGACACCATATATGGATGAATTAAATACTCTACCCATGACCTCCCCACCTTGATTTCTTTTCCAAGGCATGCCCTCTTTAGGAAAAGAAATAGTTCTACATATTCTATTCATTTCTCAAACAGCAATGACTAATCGATTCACTTAAGTTCAACCCCACCCAACCAGATATAACCTAAGATAGCTGTTCCCAAACTAATTCATTTGGCATCGCAATGTATTTCATGGACTCCCTTTTAAATTTTATCTCTGTTACTTTTCCCCCAATCAGGAATTCAGCTCTGGAATAAATTTACTGCTTGTCACAGAACTGGACAGGGCCTTTGAGGAAGAAACTGAAGCCCAAAGTGGTTAAGTTAACTCGCTCAAAGCTACCTCCACTAGTTAATAAAGGACCAGGCCTAGGACCCAGGTCTCCACATCCCCAGCCCAATATACTTTCCGTTTCACCTACATGTCTCACTTTCACATGACACATAATTTATCACCATTGTTTACTATTACTCCCCCTGAAACCAAAAGAAATCTGCTTCACTGCCGTTACCCAACTTCTTTTTCTTGATACCTCTGACACAAGTCTGATCAAATGGAAATCAGGTGATCAATTATCAAATATTGACAGTCTCTTCTGTGCCCTACACCAGGCGCCACACTAGCAATGAAGATCCAGTGGTGAACAAGACAGACGTGGCCTGCCCTCATGAAGCTCACAGAAAGGATAATTTGGAAGGCTTAAAACCAAATTTGCTCAAGTCCCCGGACTGATCCAACAATGAGCTAGATATCATCTTTCTCAAAAGCATCCGAGTACCTCATAAACACCACAATCTAGTCATAAAGTAATTTAAACTTGCTGCTTAGGTATAATTGTTCAGGTCCCCAAAACACAAATCACTGCTATGCAGATAAAAATAGACACACATGAATGAGATGGGGGAATATATTCATTTTTCAACAACTATTTATTAAATAAGTGTCACGTCCAATACTACTATAAGCTGAGAATTTATAATCAATTTACAAGAGACAAGATATATATTAAAAGTAGGAGAAAACAATTTTATCGTGGTCTCTAAACACCTGTGATGCTGTCACACTTGCAATTATATAATGATTTATAATCTAGGAATACTTTCCACACACATCGTCTCATTTAATCCTCCTACATCTATTTTCAAGATTAACAAACTGATACTCAGAGCAGTTAAGGAACCTGCTCAAGCTCCCAGAACTGGTAAATGACAGACCCAAAACCAAGACAGTCTCCCAGTTCTAGATCCCTAGACTTTTCTACTAAACTACAGTCTTAGTAAAAGCTCCTATCAAACTTTTTAAATTAATAATGCTAATACCACTAGAAATAATAAATTAACCTTTATTAAACATGTACACTCATGCTAGATAATGCTCTGAGTCCTTTATATGAATTAATGGTAACCATTTACGTAAGAGTGTATCAGTAAAACCATAGCTGAGTCAAATTTTAAAAAATCTTAAGTGACTAAAAATATTCACAATGGTATTCAGAATATAAAGCCAGTTTTAGACAACCAATTTACTGTAAGATGCACAACCGAAGAAATGAGAGGTTAGGGGTGGAGAGGGAATAGCAAATCCCAAGGGGCTCACGTGTCCCAAAGGAAGAGGTTTCCCACCAGATTCCAACACTCATCCCAGTTTTACAGAGCATAAACGAACTCTCTGAAGAGTTAGCCAAACAGATCACATGACTGACTCACTGAGCTCTAATGCCTGCATTTGACTTCTGCAAAAGGAAGCTTGTTCCCTAACTGCGGATGTGCCCGACAGCACAGAGAGGAGCTGGACATGCCATGGGTGGGAGACCAGAGGGCTGGGAACCCAGCCACAGCCCAGGGAGTGGGACTCTAATGACAGCCGCAGCATCTCCCTTTGCAGTGGTTACACAGTTCACATAAATTACCTCATTTGATTTGATCTTATGAAAACCAGAAACGAGACAATGACTAAGCCCTAAACAATGAGCGCTCGGTGATCTAGACCTTCTGGAAAAAGGAAAGCCCCCAGGAAGAAGTGGAATTTGTCATGGGTCAAGCCAGCAGCCTGGGGCAAAACTGCAGCCAGTATCCTGCAACCAGAGGCAGATTAGAGCGGGAAAATAGAATTTGAAAAAATAAAAAAAACTTTTTAACTTATACATAAACTATTGGGCTAAAGAACCACACTTTCATATGCCTGCTCATTCTCTTACCACTGGTGGCTTGCTTTAAAGGAAAAAGAAGTTGGCGAAGACTTTGATAGGTGGCCTAGGCTTGGTGAGAAGGAAACAGCCCCTTTACCAGAAAACAAAAGCACCAGAATGATACTGAGATTTTTTTAAAAAAGGAAAGAAAGAAAAATAAAAGGAAAGAAGGAAGGAAGAAAGGAAGAAAAAATTAAGCATCCAGGATGACTTAAATTCCTTCCTGATCAATTACATTGAGCTTCCCAATTCATTTTGATCGATTAAGCCAAAGAGATACAAACTAATCCCTGCCGTCTTCTATTCTTTGGCTGGATTATTAGTTCACTTCACATTTCTCAATCATTCAGCCTAGCATCCTCAAATGAGAAGTATACAATCACACGTTGTAAAACCTTTTAAATAACAATTGCTGACATTTATTACTGTTTGTCGTTCACCAAGTAAGCTGCTAGTTTACAGATGAGGAAATTGAGGCTTAAAGGGGTGCGATAACTAGCCAAAGATAACACAGCACTGATTTAACTCAAGCTGCCTTATATAGCTACTTGCAACCAGTCATCAATTAAGAATATACACCCTTCTAGCCTATCACAAAAGTGAATCCAGTTCCCTTTCTTTTTCTCAATAGTAAAAGTTTTTAGCCCTCAGCTCAAAAGGTCAAGACCCGCTGTAATATTAATTTTGAAACTGTAAACAACTACCTCTGGTGGGAATGAATTTTAAGTTGATTTGCTGATATTGGTGATAGGTTAGCCTTTTTGAAAGGTACTCTCTTTTCTCTACCATGACCTACCTCCAAATCCTCTCCACCAAATGGCAGGAATAATCATGCTTTGGGTAGAATTCACAGAATAAACAGGACAGCCAAGGATAGAACCCCACCTCGCACAGCAGCAGCACCACCAAACTCATTCCAACTGACTGCCCACCCCGTCGCCACTGCTGGCCATCAGCAAAAGCAGGACTGCAACTTTCAAACTTCAGAAAGATCTGAAAGGGCAGTACCTTCCTCTCAAAGGAAAACTGGCAAGAAAAAGCAATCCACAAGCCTGTTTAAAACAAACAGAAACAGACCTTTAATGGGCAAAAGTAACAGAATATTATTGTTCCTTAAATCATCTACATAATATTTACATTTTCTAATAGCTGAGAAATTAGTGACTACAGCCAAGAATCCCTGAATTCACTTCTGCAGTACCATTCAATCTGTATCTGCTTAAGGCCTAAACAGATAAAACTTTTGTTAGTTTAATTTCCTATCTCAACTTTCCACTGAAATTAGAATCCATGAAATCAAATGAATTTTAATTCCCTTGCTCTATTAACTGTAAAACACTATGGAATGTTAACTTCATTTTAGTATTAGTATTTTTCCTCCTGCATAATGCATGTAGAAATGTTGTTTTCTGTTTTCATAAAGTCTGGGGGGAGGGATCTTTGTTTTGCTGTTTGAGAACTATATCATGTGCACACAAATTTCTATGACAACTGACAAAATATCAAAAAATATTCCTCAACACAAGCATTTATGGGACATGTTCAGAGTAAGCATGATCTGTCTAAGAATAGGAGGATTAAGAAGGGTTCGCAATCTACCTAGTCAGAAGTAACTCTTCACATCTTTTTAAAAGATTCAGTTAAACCACTCTGAAAGAAGAAACAAATTCTATCAGAGCAAACTAGGAGTTAATCAGAGTATGAGAGATTAAGCAACAATTTTCTTCAAAGGCTAGCCTTAAAGTAGATTCCATTTACTTGCAATTTTCCAACAAAAAACAATAAGCATGTATGTAAATAGTATAAAAATCCTCTTGGGTAGGGTTTTTAGTCATTTGTCCTATCATTCTACTTGTAAGATAACTTAGGTTCCTCCTAATTCTATCATGGTAGTTAGAAAACTGGCACTAGATGTATCGAAATTCAAAGATAAACAGGCACTTCAAGTCACCCTTTTAGGCATGCTTAGTAAGAGACATGTCATCCAGCTCCCCACCCTCTGTACTCCATGGTGTATTCACAGGACGCTGATGCTTTCTTAGGAATGCCTTTCCTGTGTCATAATTATAGGAGTAACAAGCGTTTTGCTCCCTGTTTCAGTGATGTCAGCCTTAAACACACTCTAAGGTATTTCAAAATGCCAGAATATGTAATGACCCTTTAGTACAAACAGTAAGTCAAAAAAATAACCTGAAGTTCAGTTGACTGAAAAAAAGGGGAAGCATCTACTGAGCTAAATACGTATGCATAAAACTCAAGAGCAGTGCTCTCAAGATTTCCACCCACCTAAGAGACACATGGTCAAGGCCGTGCACAAACAATGCTCACTTCAAGAGGAACAGCCACTTACAAGTACAGAAAAATATTAATTTAATGTTAATTAAAGGAATGCAAATGAAATAATGATGAGGTGCCTTTACAAAGTTTTGCCCTCCATTTTAATGACTATTTCTAGTGGAGCTAAGGGTGCACAACACTAGTTAAAAAACATAGCCTTAAATTGGCAATATATAACTATAGCCGTAAAAAGTCATACCCTCATGCTCTGTTAAATTCCATTTTATACATCCATCCTAAAAAAGTAATCCATAATGGAAAAGGGTTTCTTGCCCAAGATGTTCACTATATTATTACATACAGTAGCAAAAATTAAAAGCATCCAAGTTTTCCAATATATGGAGAATAATGCCTATTCAAGAAAACCCAATGCAGACCTGAAAACGACAGGTGAAAGCATGCAGCAACACCTCATTTTTCTAAGTTTAAACAGTGGGATTCGAATTCATCAATACAGTTTTCCTCAAATAGCATTACCATATGATTGGCTAATGCCACCTCTGGGTATATACCTATATCTGAAAAAAATTGAAAGCACGGTCTCTAAAAGATATCTGTACTCACGTCCATAGCGGCATTATTCACAATAGTCAAAGGTAGAAGCAACTTAGATACTCATCCACTGATGAATGGATAAACAAAATGTGTTTTACGCGCACAATGGAATATTACTCAGACTTAATGGAAGGAAATTCTGACATGTACTACAACATGGATGAACCTTGAGTGAAATAAGCCAGTCACCAAAAAAAAAAAAAAAAAACCCACAATATTGTATGGTTTTACTTATTTACAAGGGGTACCTAGAATAGGTAAACTCATAGAAACAGAAAGTAAGAATGGTGGTTGCCAGGGGCTGGGGGGATGAGAAATGGGGAATTGTTTAATGGGTAGTTTCAATCTTCCAAGATGAAAAAGTTCTGGAGATTGGACACGCAACAATGTAAATGCTCTTAACACTACTGGACTATATACTGGACTATACACTTAAAAATAGTTAAGATAAAAAATTTTATGTATAATGCCACAATTTTTTAAATGTCAGTACAGTATGATTATTACATAAAACAGACAAATGACAGAAAAAAACTAGGAATTTTAAGAACATATTGCTCTGACTATCCATAAAGCCAAATGCTTAAAGTCCTTCCATTACAAAAAAAAAGATATGCTTATGAGAAATTACTCAGTTTCTTAGCATATTCAAAAAAGATGGAGCCAAATTTTTAATTAAGATTTTGCTTTTTACAATGGATGAGAGATGACCTATATAGACTAACTGAATTTCATGAGAGGTTTCAATCCGTTTTGTTCACCAAATCCCCAGTATCAGTCTAGCTAGCACATTGTGAATAATCAACACACTTGGGAAATGAATTTAGAAAACCACCCTCACAATCTTAATACACACACACACACACACACACACACACACACACACACACCCCTCCGCCAGACCTGCATTAAGTCCATGAAAACACTTTGCTGATTACATTTTAAATCTCTTAAATTCAAGACCTTCTAAATCTATTCTTCTGGTCTCCAATACTCAAATTCATCCTTTTTCCTCTAATTATCTCACTTTGTTTAGCATCTGGAAAAAGAGCTGAGTGCTGCAATATATAATTAGTAAATTATTCTTAGCTGACTGAATCATGTAGCATCAATAAGCAACTATAGTCCAAAAATGCATATTACTCTTGCTGTTTTAATACTCTGTGACATAATGAGCCCTATTTTCTGTAAACTGAGGAGGAAGTTGCAGTTTGAATATAGGGCAATTTTATCCTATCAGCTCAATGTGAAAAAAAGGGAAGTTCCCCACACAAAAGTTTCACAGCCCCAAAATGCTGGTGTGTGTGACCCAAAAATAGGCTGAAAAGAAACTACTTCCAACAGTTAATATAGGCAATGTTTGTTTAGCCAGAATAAAATCTCCTACTAGGCAATGTATATTAGCTCTTCAATGAGACAAGGAAGCAAACAGTCAAAAAGGCAAGCTCCCTTTCACAGAGAAAAATCTTCCCAGAACACCAGACTGGCAACCCCATCCATCAATCCACCCACCCACCCACTCACCCATCCACCTGCAGCCACCTAGATGATGGAGATTCAAAACCCTAGCAGGAGCTAGCAGTTCTGCTTTAGCAAACAGCAGTGTCCAACAGAAGTCTAATGTGAACCATGTATGTAACTAAAAATTTTTCCAATAGCCACATTAGAAAAGAAATGGGTAAAAACTAACTTTATTTAACTCAATATATCCAAAATGTTATCATTTCAAAACATAATCGATATTAAAAATTGTTTTGATATCTTGTATATTCTCTTTCCTTTGTCTTGGAAATTCAGTGTGTATTTCAAACTTATAGCACTCCACTCAAACTAGCCACATTTCAAGGGCATAATCACCATGAGTGTGGCTAGTGACTCCGATATTGGACAGTATGGCTTTAGAATGGTGGTCACTTCGATTTCAGAATTATCCGTAATATTTTTACACATTTTAGTTATTTCACATTTTAATTATTTTTTACGAGCTCTGACATCCTTTGTAGTGCATCGCTGGCCCTCTCCACTTAAAAAAAAAATTAACAAGTAAACAAAAACCATTTGACTAGCCACCGACAGCCAAACCAGAACTGAACTATTAAGAGAAACCTGTAAAATCAACCTTGTTCAAGAGTTTGGTAAACTCTGGTTAGAGTTATTAACTCTGTTTAATGCATTTTATATACTGAGCATGATCATGTTTCTGTTGGAACACAGTCACCTACAATTTTAGGATAGATGTCAACAGGGAAATGAGACTAGTTTTTCAAGGATACACTTCTCAGTCAACAATTCCACACCACATTTTACACAATAGGTGTGCTCCTGAAAACTGTAAACAGTTTAAAGTTTCCTTTACACTGAAGGAACAAGTTCTTTAAAGGAAAATCAGAGAGATGTTTTAATTTGTCTATTTGACAACCTCTTAAAAAAATGTTACTAAGTGAGGCTAGGGACTTCATTTTGTTCACTGCTCTATCCCCAGAGCCAAGCCTATGTTTGTGGGGCACACAGGCAACATTCGATAAGTTGTTGAATGCATTAATGATGGACTTTCTTAAAATAAGTGGAAAATATAATGTGATTTATAGCTAACTAGTAATAACAGATATCACCATTTTTAAGATATTGTAGAGACCTATGGTCTAGCTGGCAAAAAAAAGTGTACATTTGTAAATAAGGAAAATTAAAAGAGTACCAAGTACTGGGACATCCATCCATAAAGAGTAGCCTTTCATTTCTCTACTAAGTGCCAGGCATTTATTTTATGTGTTGGTAAACATGCTAGTCTCAATACTCGTTGAAGAAAATATAACAAATTATAATTTCTGCTATGAAGGAAAAGAGCAGAGGGCTTTAAGAGGAAGGGATGCCTATTTCGGACTGGAACACTTCTCTAAGAAGGTGTCACGTAAGTTGACATGTGAAAGAGAACTGAGGGAAGCAATTTCAGGCCCAGGTTCTGTGATGGGGATAATTTGGATCCTGAAAGGAACCAAGAAGGCTAATGTGACTAGAATCCTAGTTATATGCTGTTATTTAAAAGATGTTGCATCAGAGAGCTGGGCCTTGTTAATATAGGCAATGTTTGTTTAGCCAGAATAAAATCTCCTACTAGGCAATGTATATTAGCTCTTCAATGAGATGAAGAAGCAAACAGGCTAAGTTAGCTAAGATATGTCATATAAGAGCATGCATCTATCATATATCCTATTCAGTCTTTTCATCATCCCTTCCAAAGAAGGGCCGGCTAGCAAATGGCCTTGGGCTAAATTAGAAGTGAAAAGCAAGCCTCAAACCAAGACCTTTATCAAAAGACAGCCACTTTATGTGGGAAGTTGGGAGTTAGCATGAGCTGCTGCTTTGGGGCTAAGAGCTGGTGATCAGGCCACAGTACAAAGCATTTGGTCAGCCTCGGTTTTTCTCCCAGAAAATGAATGTTTATAGTTATGACATGCACTGACTGCCAAAGGAAGTCTAAAAAGAATAACCATATTATTGGATATTTTTAGCTTTTCTTTTCATAAATGTTTTGTGTCACTGCTTTCCAAATAATTCCACATCTTCCGAGTTAGCCAGAAGAAAAAATGAGGTAAAGAATGTATTGTTCATAAATAAGAATATATGACATTGGTGACTAATTTTCTTTTGAAATTCAGTTAAAGGAATGAGTCTTTGTCAGTCCTGCTCACACAAACACAAAATTCCAATGGATTAACACTGTGTAAGAAGAGCAAAATATATCAGACATGGAGACAAGATGTGCAAATCACCGTGCACCAAGCAAAAGGACTGGTGGGAATGTTTACATTCAGTAATATAGGGATTAACCCACCTCAGATTGAAAGACACACAGATGAAGATAAAGAGATGGGAGAAGATAGTTCATGTAAATGGAAACAAAAAAAAGCTGGGGTAGCAATACTTGTATCAGGTAGCAATACTTGTATCGGACAAGATAGATTTTAAAACGAAGGCTGTAACAAGAGACAAAGGACATTTCATAATGACAAAAGGATCAACCCAACAAGAGGATGTAACCCTTGTAAACATTTATGCACCCAACATGGGCAGGCCTAAATATATAAAGCAACTATTGGCGGGCATAAAGGGAGAGATTAACTGTTAATACAACAATAGTAGGTGACTTTAACACCCCATTGTCATCAATCAATAGATCATACAGACAAGAAATGAATAAGAAAACAGTGGCCTTAAATGACACATTAACCCAGATTTTTAGAACACTTCACACCAAAGCGGCAGAATATACATTTTTTTCAAGCGCATATGAAACATTTTCCAAGATAGACCACAAAACAAGTTAAGCCACAGAAAAAGTCTCAACAAATTTAAGATTGAAATCATACTGAACATCTTTCCTGATCACAATGGTATAAAACTAGAAATCAATTACAAGAAGAAAACTGAAAAACACACAAACATGTGGAGGCTAAATAACATGCTACTAAACAATAAATGGGTTAACAATGAGATCAAAGAAGAAATCAAAATATACCTTGAGACAAATGAAAATAAAAACACCACCCAAAAATCTATTGGTCACAGTCAAAGCAGTTCCAAGAGGGAAATTTATAGCAATACAAGCCTACCTCAAAGAACAAGAAAAATCTCCAATAAACAATCTATCCTTACACCTAAAGTAACTAGAAACTGAACAAACAAAGCCCAAAGTGAGTAAGATGGAAATAATAAAGATTAGAGTGGAAATAAATTAGAGTCTAAAAAGATAATACAAAAAATCTTGGTAGTTTGAAACAAGAGTTGGTTCTTTGAAAAGAAAAATGAAGTTGATAAACCTTTAACCAGACTCATCGAGAAAAAGAGAGGACCCAAATAAATAAAATCGGAAATGGGAAAAATGATAATGACATAGAGATTAAAAGTTAGTGTAAAATGTTAGTATAGCCGAAATACTTTCAATGTTGTAAACATTCTTTTGCCCCCATGGAAACACTGAATACAGTAGGGTAACTCATTACTGCTGATTCTAGCAATAAAACACAGTACCAGAGAGCCATAAAAATATTTAAATTACAATAATGAGAGAATCCAAAGGGCCAGCTTGAGGCCTGTTATGTGAAGTCTTATGTGGAGACTTGCCTTCTTAAACAATTTTTCAGTATAAATTTTTGAAAAGTGTGAGTGGTTCAGAAGATAATTTCAAGTTTTTCAAGAACTCTTGGATAATATACTTCTAAAGAAAAACAAGTGTCCCATTTTCTTATTCCTATTAACTACCAAACGCTCAGGAAGAAAAGTGATCACCTTAGATATGGGGGAAGACACGCTCCAAAAGATTAATAATTTTAGTCCATTTCTACTCTTAGAAGTCTAAATAACAGGTCCTGTATTTTTAGGTAGTTTGATTTTGTTGGAAAATCAGGAAAGGAGAATTATGAATTACAAAACCGCCCACATTCATGGTTCTGCTTGAAACAATATAGTGAACCCGCAAGTATGAATTACAAATACTATAATAAAGATACATGCAGAAAGGGGGCAGGGGTCAACACTTTCTTAAGAAACTCCTAAACTATAGATGTCCATATTTGCAACAGGAAAATCAAAATTTTAAATTATTTTATAGCCAAGAAGTAACAAAAAGAAAAGTGGAATTTGTGTAAGAAAACTGGAGTTCCAGCCTTTCTCCTAAGTGTGGCACCTTAGTCAAACCACTTAACAAGGCCTTACTTTTCATTAGGTTAATGCTCCGGAAAGTTCTTGGGAGAATAAGATAGGGTACACTTAAACCCTGTAAAGAGTCAATTACTATCAAACCAGGAAAGCATTCATTCATTCAACTAATACTGTATTCAATGACCAACCACTGTGTGTCAGGTACTAAGCAGAACCCTGGGAATACAGCAATCAACATGACATTCAAACTGCACAAACGGGCCATGTGTTCATTCCCTTTATAACCAACCACCATACAAATTTTTAACCCTTTTCTTTAAAAAAAAAAAAAAAAAGAGGGTATCAACATAAAATAAGAACCAAGATAACAGTTGCGTTCTATCTGTAAAATTTCTGTTATTGTTGGAGACAGAAAAAAGTTGGGCTATGTTCCTTTGCCTGGCAAGAGAAAAAAGAAATTTCTCACCCGCTCCCTCCTCTCCCCATCCTCCATTTACCACAAACATCTTGCTTTCTCTGGATATTTTCAAGAGTTCTAGAAACTACATTTTCCTGGCTTTCCCACCAGGTGGTTCAGCACCAAAAAAATCACTATTATCCATAATAGATCTTTATGGCAACGCCTCTCTTTCCACCTCTCTAGAGAAAAGATAAATTTCACTACCACACTTTATGTCAGAGTACATACCTTATTCTTAGAATCACCAGCTTACAAAAATGAAAAAGGCTTATCTAACCTTAGGTAAAAAATGTTCTATAAGAGTGCCTTGCTTTATATTTATAAATTCTACCTTCTTAACTCACAAATCTTATCAGGAATGTAACAGACTCAATCAACTCTTTAAATAAACTAAAATACCTACTAAAATTCAGAGTGTGGAGCATTTTCTCCACCTACAAACAAGTCCTATAATTCAGCACTTAGCATGTGTTATATTAGAAGGGGAAATACAGAAGCAATGAACCTTCAGAATACATATTAAATTCTTCAAGCAAAGAACTAGGGCTTACTATCCTGATTTTCAGCACAATCATTCAAAATACATATTAATGTGAGATTAAATCTAAATGCTAAATGAGTATAATATATATGCTAGATGAATATTATATAAATGAGTATAACACAAACATTACACATGTATAAACCAAGAAAAAAGTACGTTTTTACTTCTTAAAGCACTAAAGCATTCTCAGACCATTCCAACCTATTTTGGCCCTTGTGAAGGAGCACCTCACACCTGGATAATCCAAGAATCAGTACGTTTCTGGAGATTACTAGCCACCTCTGGAATAGACTTCAAACCAGCACAACCATCTCTGACAAGCTTCCGTCAAAGTGTAAAATGGTAAGAGCAACATAAGTGGAAGGAGAAAATACAAAGTGGAAAATGGAAAGAAGGGGAAGGCCAAGAAAAAAAGAAAAGTGAAAAAAGCATAAGAAAATGAAATTCTTCCATAACCAGTGGGGGGAAGCAGGGTATTTCTAATTTCCAAACTTCACGACAAACTCTCACCATTAGAATACACCCTAATGAAAATTGCTATGGACTGAATGTTTGCGACCCCTCAAAATTCACATGATGAAGCCCTAAAGGGATAGTATTTGGAGGTGGAGACTGTGGGAGGTAATAGCTCAAGAGGGTGGCCCCCATTATGGGATTAGTGTCCTTATAAGACAAAGAGAGGTAGCCCTTATTCCATGCAAGGACACTGCAGAAAGTCAAGGAAGGGGTCCTCGCCAGAACCCAGCCACGAGGGCACCCAGATCTTTGACTTCCAGTCTCCGGAACTGTGAGAAATAAATATTCATTTAAGTCATTAAGTCCATGGTATTTGTTACAGCAGACCCAAATGACTAAGACATCTCTTGAAGTGAATGTTAAAATAGTGCAGCCTTAAGACCTAGAAACAATAAAGAGGGGAACACTTCACTCAGTATCATCTGGACTTCACTCAGGGTCACCTGCTACTGAATAAAGGCACCTGACTTCATTCTTGCCCTTCGCTGTTCCTCTCCCCCTTCTTCTGGTTTGGGAGTTAAGAGGTTTTAAAAGACTAGAACTTCCGAATGAAAAAAGAAAAGAAAAGAAAGAAATTTGACCTCAGAAAGTGGTTAAAGAAACTTAAAAGGTCTGGCAAGGAAATCCTAGCACATTACTTGTCCTCACCCCTCCCAAAACTCATCATCCGGCCCTGAACGATTTTCCTTGCTTCTAGTCTCCAGGACTAAATCTGACAGCAATGTTGGTGCGCGCCTGTTGTTTTTTTTTTTTTTAAGAGCAACCAATTTGTTCCATTACAGCCTTCCCTAATCTGATGTGAGCCTGGCTGGATTGGCAAGGCTTCCTGGTGTGGCTCCAGGACCAGGAGGCCGCGGGGCTCAAGCGCCAGACTTAGAAGTCCAGCCCAAGTGTCCCTTTTGGGGAAAGCCTCCCTGAAAAACACGGTCACGGTCAGCGAAATTGGCCCAAGTTCTCTTCCCATCTCTTCTCAAGTCATGCTTCCCACAGAATGCTTCCTCCAAAAAAGGAAGAAACCGGCCTAAGGCTCAGCTATCGCCCGCTAGTATTTACCTAGTACCGGAACTTATGCGCCAAACATTCAAGGCGCCTATAAACTTGACTTTACAGGAAACGCACCACCTTGACTCTCGCAGTAAAGATTTAGTGAGCGCCTGCTATCATCAGGCCCCGCGTTTCTCAGCGATCCCCCCCAACACACAGATGAGGCGCCTGGACCCGAAAGGTGGAAGAGGCCAGGTCACCACGGCCACGCCTGGCTATTACGCGGCCCCTTAAGCCGTTCAAGGGGCCACAGGCCATTGAACTGACCAATAAAAAGGGCCAGAGCGAGGACGCGGCCGTTGACCCTGGGGGGCACGAAGTGAGTCCTAGCACGCAGGAGAAACGCCGGGAGTGGCCCGGGGACGCCTCCTCGCTGAGAAGAGCTCCCCAGCAGCCGGCCGCCGAGGCGGAGCCGCAGAGGCCATCTGGCACGGAAGGCAGGGGCCGGCCTCAGCCTCCCCGCCCTTTCTCCTTTCCTCGCCTGGGGCGCCCCCAACGCAAGCCCGCACGCCCACATGCACTAGCTCAAGGCACGACCCCAGCATCCAAAGAGGTAGAAGCCACCTCTCGGCGGCCCCCTCCTTCCCTGCGAGCATCCTCGCCCCGCGGAGACACGTGGCGTCGGGGTCCAGCCGCGCGCACCACTCACTTGCTGGCCGGAGCGGGGCTTGCCCTGGGGCGCTCTCCTGAAGAAGGAGGTCCTGGCGGTGAAGAAGAAGTCCTCAGCGTCCTCCTCCAGGCTGCTGTAGCCGCTGCTCATGCTGCTGGTCCCGTCGCGCGCGGGCAGCCTCCCCGGGGCGCAGGCGGCCAGGCAGGGGGTGCC
>NW_006443138.1:3288026-3308144 GCF_000325575.1 Pteropus alecto | reverse complement strand
CGCCTCGCGTGCCCCTCCGGGTGAGGCTCGCGACACGCCCCCGTGAGCCGCAGGTGGGGGCAGGCTACCCGCCTCCCCCGGCGCGCTGGTCTTCCCCTACAGCTGCTGCAGAACGGTGGAAACCCGGTTCGATGACTGCGTCTGGTGGATCTGTGTTCGGAGTCGCTCCCCCAACCTCCCGGAAACTGATCAGTCCACCCTCCCCCCCGCTCTGCGAGCTCGAGTTTTGGGGAGGGCCAGAGCACAGCAGGGAACTTTCTCCGCTGTCACCACACTGTTCGCCCCCACCCGGGGTCCAGTGGGTGGCAGTGGAGAGTGCCCGGCCAAGGGGCCCCCAGATCCTCGGGCGTTCTGTAGCGGTTTTGCCCGGTGCAGAACCGGGGCAGCTCGCCCCTCCAGGAGGGTTAACTTAAAAGTTAGCGGAGAGTAGTGGGGAGGTAACAACTGGGTTGAGTTTATTCAAATGAAAACATCCTGTTAATTCAGTTGAGCTTCGGTCTTTTCCTGTCGCCCTTCTCTCTAGCGAGGGTTCATTCCCAGATAAGGACAACCAAGGTCGTTATGATCTTAGAGGCCACTTGGTGCAAAGGGGAGTGAGCTAGTTCTGTAGTTCGAATACTTATTAATTAAATGTGATTTTTAAATGCCCCCTCCCACAATCCGCTTTTAACCGACAAGGCATGGTTTCGGTGATTGAGGAAAGGATTCGGGGAAGTCCATTCTCCTACGAAAAAAGAGGGGGGAGGTCCGTGTTTTCTGAAATCCTTCCAGTCAGGTAAATCGCTTTTAAAATGCAAATTTTCCCTCCAAGCCACCTATAAGTACCAGTCACTTTCACCTTACTGTTATTGAATTTATTTAAATCACACTAATTTCCTTACGGAGATCCTGACTGAGATAGTTTTGACGCTTCATTCAGCGCTGCTATGGTGAGCGGACTTCGGGAGAGGTTTCATTAGGAGGGGAAGAGAGGGATTAGGAAACAAACTTTTCACCCATTGTAGCTAAACCTTCTTGCATTATCTCTAATCCTCAAAACAACTCTATAAGGTAGATAGCATTATTTCATGCTCATTTTACACCTAGTGCAGATGAGGCTTAAAAAGAGAAAGGTAACTGTAGGTGGTGGGGCTGGGCCCATTCTGTTCTGAAGTCCTTCAGATGCCCTTCTAGGTCCTCTGCGTGGTCCCTGGTCAGCCATGGTCATTGGTGGACTAGTGGGAGGAAGAGCTAGATGAGAGATGATGGGAAGGAGGGAACTGGCTCATGAATCATCCTATCCCCAGCAGAAAGCAGTCTTGCAAGCCTGCTCTCCCTTCCTTCAGGCTTATTCACATATCCAGCTTGTAAACTTGTGTCTTAACCCCAAATGATTCACAACTCTATCAGGCAGGCCTTGCAGTTGCAGCCCATTTTAAAGATCCTGCAACATACAAGCCTTTTTCCCAGTGAGGGGAAGCAAAGTCTGCCATCTCAAATAAGCCTTTTTTTAGATATTATTTTAAGCTGGTTGTTTTTTAAAATGACTCAAGAAAAACCTTAGACCATCCCTCTAAATAATCCCATGCCTAAAGTATTTAGATAGAGGGTCGGCTCCAGGAAAGGAGCTATTATCATAGATAACTATAGGCAATATGAATTAGGTGTGATAGATGGGGAGGACCATAGGAAGGCCGCTTTGACCAAAGTCCTCTCTCTTTCTCATTGTTAAAGATGGCCTAGCAAACACTATTTTACCAAACATTTACTTTTCCATCTCCATGTGAATTACCTTTCTCCCCTTTAAAGTTCCAAACCATAACTCTCCTTCTCCTTAGCTCAAGATGGCATATAAACAGCCTGATTTGTCTTGGGGTCCCCTATTCTTATGAAACCTCTGTATGAACATGTGTAATAAATTTGGTCATTTTCTCTTGTTAATCTATCTTATGTTAATTTGATTATTAGTCCAGCCAGAAGAACTTAGGAGGGTCAGAGGAAAATGATTTTTCCTCCCCATAACTCTCCTTCTCCTTAGCTCAAGATGGCATATAAACAGCCTGATTTGTCTTGGGGTCCCCTATTCTTATGAAACCTCTGTATGAACATGTGTAATAAATTTGGTCATTTTCTCTTGTTAATCTATCTTATGTTAATTTGATTATTAGTCCAGCCAGAACAACTTAGAAGGGTCAGAGGAAAATTATTTTTCCTCCCCCACACTAGCCATGCAGCTCCAAATAATTAGAAACCAGAAATTCTAACTCCATATTGTTTTGCCCTAAGCTGATCCCTACATGTACCATGCACATAAACTAATGTAAGGGGATAAGATGATTTACTTATTTCATGATAGATTTTTGTTATTTGGTTTCCATTTTTATTACCATAATCTCTATTGAATACTCCAATTTAATGCATAGGTTAAAGAATTTAAATAACTTGTTTTATTGTATATGGAAATAGGAAAATAATCCCACTCAGAAAAAATTACTTTAAAGTTTTTGAATATCTTGAAGAAAAATATTAGAAGGAAAAGTACATTAAAGTGCTTTATGATCCATCATACCATAAAAAGGATTTTTTCATGGTATTATTTTTAAGTTACATTAATTAATTAATTGACTAATTAATTAATTAATTTTTATACCTGTCAGCACACCATCAGAATTAGTAATAACGAAAAGGCACAATTGACTAATGAAGTAGAAGCAGTGCTTTTAAACAAAAAGCAAAAACCGAAGGAAAGAAGAATAGGCATTCTGTTTCCTAAAGCAACATCATAATCATATGTTTATATTTTTCGGATGGTTTTCTTGATTTTAAAATATTATGAGTTTAAAATTTGGTTCATGAAATTAGTATTTGTCTGTAAAAATTCAAAATGTCACATTAAGCAACTAGACATTTTTAACATTTAAAATTCAAGGAAGGGGTGGAATAAATAAATGTATGCAACCAAGTTCAGTTTTGAAAAGACTTATTGTCAAACACAGAATAGAATTTATAAGTGAATTCTATTATCATAAATGTTCCAGTGACACAAGAGCCTAATGATTTAGATTTATAGCCTAGTAACCTTTTATTTAAATTGAAAATGTATTTAAAACTTAATAAATTTATGTAAATATTATAAACACAAATGTTTTGTAAGTTTAATCATCCTGAACATCAAATTATTTTCCTTAACTTAATGTAAAAGAGAGGCTTTAGGAATGGTTTACCCTTCTTGCTCAACAGATAAACCTCACAGGAGAAAAATAATTGTATAAATGTGATTATATATCAAAAAGTTTAAATCTTCATTCAGATTCTTTAAGTACTATATATATATATACAAATAGAAACTCAAATATAATAAATGCAGAAAAAATTAGGTGCTGCTCACCCTTTAAATACATTTATTCTGAAGTAAAATTTTCCTTTTGTCAACATGTCCTAATAAAACACAATATCACAAAGGGAAATATTTCTAGATTTGATTATGTAAAAGTTTGAATATTTTAACACATATACAATGGTAAAAGGTAAAAAAAATGGGGGAAATATTTGCCATATAATTGATATTCTTAAATATAAAGAGTTTATAAAATGAATAAAAACTTTGAACACCTAGAAAAGTAATCAAAGGACATGACAATCAGTTCCTAAAAGGAGAAATATAAATAAGTTATCAGTCGTTTATACATTAAAAGATTCACTCAGTCAACAAATAGCTATTGAGCACATACTATCTGCCAGACACTGATCTCAGCACAAAGGATACATCATTGGACAGAACAGACAAAAATCCTTGTTCTAGTAGAGTATGTATTTTAGTGTGAGTTGGGGGAAGACAGGCAAAATGAATAAGGGAATTATATAGTACATGAGAAGGTAATAAATACTCATATAAATCGTGGAAGAAAGATAAAGAATGTTTTAAATAGATTGGTTATTGAAGCTGTCACTGAGAAGGTCACTTTTCAGGAAAGATGCCTTGGTGGTAAAGGAGCTGGCCAGATATCCTTGGGGAAGCATTTCAGGCAGAGAAGACAGCAAATGCAAAGAAGCCAGTGTGTCTGAAATGGATGAATGGAAAAGAGTAGTAGGAATTGCTATCGGAAAAGTAATAGGTACAGAGAAGTTACTGTTTCTATAATGCCTAAAAAGCAATTATAGGGACTTTGATTTTGGATTTTGCTCTGAGGTGAGAAACCGCTGGAAATTTGGAATAGAAGAATGACATAATTTGACTTACATTTTTAAAGGACCCCTTTGGTTGCTGACTATAGAATAGACTATTAAGGCTTATGAAAATCTAGCAAATGAAAACGAGATATGTTTTTTACTCATGCAATTGGCAAGTATTTTTTAAAGCAGGTCATAAAACAGCATACATACTATGATTACATCTGTGTAACTATAATCATAGGTAATATCCTTAAGATGTGCTAGGAACTAAGATAATTTGTCAGAAAGATTTATTTTAAAAGGTCATGTGACAGACAACTGTTACTTTGATACCCATGTCATATGGGGGAAAAAATGGCCTTGGAGGTCAGGCAGATCTGAATTTGAATAACGCTGTCACTTATTTTTGTGTGAACTTTAACAATTTAATCATCTTCTCTGTGCCTCACATATATCGTGAGTTAAGATGGGAATAACAGTGTCCCCATTTTACCCTTATTAGTTTACTATAAGGATTAAGCAAGAAAATCCATATAAAGCCTTTGGCATAGAATAGGACCAAGCAAGTTTTAGTCTTTCTTGCCCCAAATATTAGGCCACATTACATACTCAACATCCATTACCCACTTCCTTGTTAACCAAACAAGAACTTTGTTCAGGAATCCTCCCCTCTCAGGGAAGTAGGTCCAACCCCAGCAGAAAGGCCCGAGACTCAGAGGGTTATGGTGGTCCCATGCCCCTTGCCACTAAGACGTGAACAGGTGTCACAGACCTGGCCACTGAGTCATTGAGACCTAAGACAGAGTCTGCTGGGTGGCTTTTGGGAAAAATTTCCCCATCTTGAAAAGAGACTCACAAAAAAAGACTGTCTCTTCTTCCCCTAGACCTTGTCATGCCTGAACGTGGTATCTAGGAATTCTGTAGCCATTTTATGGACAAAACTGACAGGCTAAAAATGGCAATGCATAATAATGCAAAGAACTGGCATTGGTCCTGAAATAACTGACTTTGGAGTAGCCCTAATTAGGACTCTTTCTTATGTGACGATAATATATTTTCTTTATTGTGTAAGCCAGTTCAGTAAGCCCATATCATCCTAACTGAGATATTCCCATTATTTATTTGTTTGTTTATTTTCTGTTGGAAAAGTCCTTCTCATCGTATTTCTGCCAGGTTCTGTTCTCTTCCATCAACATTGAATAGAATCAATAGAGACACAGGATCAGAGACGAGATTTTCAAAATTATAACTAAATAGTTCCCCTGAAAATAATTCAGAAAAGGCATTCTCTCACATTTAAACAAACATAACTTTCGCCAAGATGGCTTTAGAAGAAAAAAAAAAAAAATGAGATAAAATTTCTCTGAAAAAATTCTATAACACTCCAACTCGAAGATGGTGGAAATTGGTTACTTCTGGGCTGTCCTTAGAGGCAGTGGGGTAGCTACACTACTATACTGACTATCACTCTGGTTACTTCCATTTTGTTCACGACAATAACAGAAATAGACAATATAATAAGTGGAGTCAGTGTATTTGGTGGTTAAGTACATGAGCTTGGAAATCAGACTGCTGATGTTGAAATGCAGTCTAAGATGTGTGACCCACAGCACGTTGTCTCATCTGATTAAGCCTCATTCCACATCTGGAAAATGGGGGATAATAGTACTTACCTTGAAGAGTTCTCATAGGGATTAAATCAAATAAATTGTATGATTACATGTAAGTATAATATTTCCATGTTTGGGCACATCCTCTGTACCCACGAAAATGATATGTTCCCTGTGAGCCTGCGGGTTACCCAGGTGTATAGAACAAGATGAGGAGAAACACAAATCATCTTTCTCATCGCTAGATTTGTCAATCCAACATATCTCAGACCTACTGGAATGAGCCAAAATAGTTCATGCAAAAGATACTATGCAGTGTGAGAATTCCATGAATATAGTTTGGTGTCTGTGCCCAAGTAGATTTCATCTGAAGCTTCTGCATTTCCTCATTATTCTGATAAGAACTGGCCAAGGGAAAGCACATATCTGATGAAAATGTCCTTTATCATGATTCGTAATCATGTTACCTTTTTTCTCAGACCCTCAAAGCCCTTGACATTAACACTAACTCTCATCAAGTGATAATTACTTGTCTCCTTTAAAGGATGAAGAAATAAAAGAGATGGGAAGGCTATATCCCTAATTTGGGACAATGAAGGGAAGACGGAGAATGGGGAGCAATCTCTAACTGTAGGTGTAGCATTTTATTTTTTAAAAAAGAAAAAGACTAAAGCAAATATGGCAAAATGTTAATGTGTATTTTATCTGAGTATTGGAAACAGATTTTTTAAATTGTGTTCTCTGTATTTTTGTATGCCTAGAATAGTTCTTAGTTTTATAAAATTAAAAGGAAATTAAAAGGTAGAAAATAACTGTAATTTTTTAAATAATTACATTTTAACACTACAAGAAACTTCATTCATAGCTTACGGAATGAGAGTAGGAGACCTCAGCCCTAAAATATTTGAAAACTTAAGTCATAATAGTAAGACAGACTCTCTAACTTATGATTTGTGGAAAATATTGTTTTTAAAATGGCAATAACTACTAGAATAGTTTCATTAAGGCCTAGATGGATAAAAATCTAATATGACCCTTCAGGCACTTTGAGGTGGTTACAGCAGAAGTAAGAGAAGATTGTGAAAACAAGAGAGAAAAAACCTTAGCATTTCTATGTCTAAAAATTTATGATTTTTTAATGAAAATCTAAACAGGAAACAAGCAAAAATATTCAGAGCAAAAATCAGTTTTAGATTGAGAAACCGAAAATAATACAAGTTTTATTTAAGTGATAGCCTCCTAAATTTTAAAAATTCAACACCACACAAAACTGCTCAAGTCTAGGATGTTCTTTGGTAATTTCCATTTACTATTAATTGCATATAGGTCAGTTAAAAATTCATATTATAAGACAAGCTAAAAAGATGAATGTATACATGGTGAAGAAAACCGGTAGAGATTCTAGCTTCCCTCAAATGAGTGAAAAACAAAACAAAACAAAACATTGAATCATTTTGGCAAAGATACAAGACTTCCAAAGGGCATCTGAAACTAAAGCTTAATTAGGTGAGTTGTTCCTCAAATAGTTGGAAATTTTACCGAGTAAGCACACTTTGTTTGCCTTCATTAAAGTACTAGTTTATTCATGGCCAGTGAAAGAAATCCTATAGAAAAAAAAAAAAGCTGAAGTAACTGGTATTGTGCTTTTTAATTTCCAATGTATTATTCCTAAAGAGGATACCTCAGAAAAGGAAAATAATAAAATAAATCCATTGAACATTTATTGAGCTCTTACTATGCGGCAGGTACTATTCTGAGTGCTTGGTCTGTATTAACTCACTTAATCCTGGCGACAATCCTTATTTTCCGCTGATGGAGAAGCATGGAATAACCATTGCAGCTCTCTCATAGTGAAGCTTGCTTAGTTCCTAAATTCACCCTCCTAACCATTGTACTATGCTGCCTTTTAAGCTTAACCAATCTAGGGTGAGAGTAGAGTCAGACTGCCTCAGAGAAACAGGTTTCCAACAGTCAGAAATGATATGCAGTGAATTGACTTGAAATGCATTATGATAAAGTATATTTGTATGAGATATAGTTGGTATTTGAAGTTTTTAAACTGGGGAAGTTTGTTTTTATTTAATTGACCAGGACATTGAACTTTCCAATATTTATTCTGGTCAGTCCCTTCTGACTAATTTAAATCCATTCTCCGCTCGACACCCACGCTTCTGCTAAGAGCTTTTAGCTCTCGATTCCTTATTTTGCATAGGAGTAGGGAGAACCTACACTCATTTTGCCATAAAGCAGTCACCATTATTATGGCCCATTCACATCAGGTTATCTCTTGCAGGGACCCCTAAAGCAGAGTTATGACTAGAAGATTAATGCTGCCCTCTGAGTGCAGGGTCACTATCCACTACCAGGCCCCCTTATCAAGCTGTGTCCCCATGCAGACATGTTCATTCTGTAATCTGTGAAGAATCAAAGGCCATTTTTCTGCAAATTTTTGCTTGAGATTTAAATAATCTCGGGAGACTGAGAAGTGGAGGGAGGAATGGAGAACCACAAACACAAAGCAGAGATCTGATGATTGTTTATCAATATTTAGTACCTGTACTCAGAGCCCAGGGTATCTGACACTGAAATCTTTTCTTAAGCTGACAGCTTTAGATAAAGAGAAATGCCTTCTTGTCCAGGAAAGGCATTCCAGAGAGATTTGGATTTTTCTTTCTTTTTTCTTTTAATTAAATTTATTGGGGTGATGCTGGTTAATAAAATTATATAGGTTTCAAGTATACAGTTCTATAATACACCATCTATATATTGCACTGTGTGTTCGCCATGAGTCAGATCTCCTTCTGTCACCATGTATTTGACCTCCTTTACCCTTTTCTACCTCTCTCTCCCCCATTTCCCTCTGGTAACCACTAAACTGTTGTCTGTGTCTATGAGTTTTTATTTGTCTTATTCATTTGTTGCTTTCAGTTTTATATTCCTCATATGAGGATTTTTCTTGATAAATACAATAGAAACCTAATGGTGGCTTCAGAACTTCTATGGAGAAGGTCCTAGGGGCAGCTTAAACTGAGCTGCATAAATTATCCATATCAAAGAAGAGAAGAATTGCCCTTGGAGAGATTTCTGGAGGAGAGTTCAAGCTCCCTTGCTCTCCTTTGGTGCTTTGCAACCTCCAGTCTTTAGTTACATTAAGTACTAATTGAGATCTCACTGTGTGCACAGCACCATGGAAACTGGGTAAAGGGATAAAAGAAGTATCAGATAGGTCCCCTGCCCTCCAAAAGCTTTTAATATAGTTGGTGAGAAAACAAACCCTATGGAACAATTACATAATAAGGACAGACTGTGACTAGGCAATTAACAAACCTATAAAGAACATGTCAAAATATAAACCAAAGAGCAGAAAATGTGAAGAGAGTTGGTGAGTTGTAAAGCAGAGAAGCCGAGAGGAAGAGAATAGGAAGTTCAGGGAGGAGAGGAAAGTTCACTGGCAAAAACTTAACCATTGCCTATTTGCGTGCTGAATCAAACACTTGAAGTTGGGAAGAAAAGCTGACCAAAGAGATGAGGGCCAAGGTGTTGTTAGAACATAAGCTAAGGAGATAAGCCTTTATCTGCCAGAAATTTGGGAACTAGCATGCAGGATATGACATGAAGAAAAGAGTGTTGGGGGGTGGGAGGCTATGTTGTAACACAACTGAGAGGAGCAGACAAACAAGCTTGACCATCTCTTGTGAAACTTCCTGTGGTTTTGTGAGGGACTAGCGCATGGGTGCTGGTTGGACATTAGGAAACATTACTCCAAATCCCTGAAATTCATTATCACTAACTACTGTTGTCGAAAACAATCAAGCACAATTCAATCTCTTACGAAACTTAAAAAATTCAAATGAAATAGGTAATATAGGGGAGGAAAAATACTTGTCCTTCTACCTTCTTAGATCCAGTATCTGGGACCCTACAAATTTATCTGGCAAAAGACAAATTACCAGGAGAAAAGGGCTTAATACATACACATAGGAGTTTCATAGAAAAGGAGTGAAAGTTCAAAAAAAGCAAATAGGTCATTTTATCAAAGTGGGGAGAAGGGAGTTTTGGACTTTGGGAATGGGTTTTGGGAAGGTGATTAGGAAACATGGTAAATAAGGGTTGTAAGGTTTGTTAAGCAGACTCAAGTCACCTCAGGGGATGAGCTGTCTCCAGAGTCATTCTTGTCTTTCTGGCACAGGAAAGGAGGACACCTCTACAAATAAAATTTTCCTTTAAAAAAGTAAATTTCCTTTATAAAAGGGAAATTTATATACTCTGGTTTTAGAGCTTTTCCTGAGTCAGCTCTTCCTCAGTTACCTTCAGCTCAAAATAATCCTTATGCCAAAGTGGCATATTTTTGGGTGGTAAAATATTGAAAACAGCAAAAGTACTAAAAGGCTTTTAGAGACTGCCACATTCTTTTTTGCTTCTTCAGCCTACTGCTTGCCCCACAACCCCTCAAATGAAAAAGAGCAATTCTACACAGTTTTGGTATAGGAAATTCTAAACTTTTAACTTCTAAATTTAGAAGTTCCTTTCACAGATAAAAAAATATTTTATTAGTTATGTGTTTTTACCTCCCCAGGTAGAATGTACATTCAGGCTATATAAAACTGTTTGTTTAAAACACAGAAAAGAATTATGATATACTTGTTGAAAGAATCTGTTTACATTAAGCCATGGCTGCAGTAGCTAAAAAAAAGTACAAAATCATGGCAAAATAGAATACAATAGGCAGAATGAAAGGCAAAGGACAGGAACTGTTCTAAATCTTGATTGCAGTCATAGTGGATTACACAATTGTATACATTTGTCAAAACTCCTTGAACTGTGCTCTAAAAAGGATGAATTCTACTATACATAAATATCTCTTGATTTTTAAAATGAGAGTAAAGGTAATAAACAAACTAGGAAAAGGTATTTGCAAATTTTGTCACAAACAGCAAATATCCATAATCCATAAAGTGCTCCTAAACTTCACGAAGAGCAATAACTGTCTATGGCCATGCCACCCTGAACATGCCCAATCTCATCCGATCTCGGAAGCTAAGGAGGGTTGGGCCTGGTTAGTACTTGGATGGGAGACCACCTAGGAAGACCAGGAGCTGTAGGGGTAAAAAATAAATAAATAAAAAATAAAAAATAAAAAAAAAATAAAAGAGCAATAACCCAAAAGAAAAATGAGCAAAAGATAAAATCAGATAGTTCGTAGAAAAATAAATGAAAATAGCCCTTAAACACACACACAAGATGCAAATTAAAACTATAAGATACCATTGTTTTTTATCAAATGGGCAAAAATCCAAAAGTTAGACAACTCTGACATCGAGGTTGTAGAGAAACAGGCATTCTTGCATATGGTTGTTTGAATGTGAGGTGGTCCAACTCCAGGGAGGATAATCTAGCAATATCTAGCAAAATTACACATGCATTTCCTCTGTGATAAATAATTTTTAAAACATACTGGCAAAAATATAATATCTCATGGTCAAGGTTATGAGTGTACCATTGTTTATAACAATTTAAAAAATAGTAATAACCCAAATAGCCATCAATTGGGCAATTGAGTAAATGGAATACTATGTAGCCATGAAAAGAAATGAGAGCAATTGCAATGAACTGATCTAGAATGATCTCTAGGATAAATCATTAAAAAAGAATAGTGCAGAAAGTATTTATAGTACTCAATGTATTTGGAAAATATTTTTTAAACAAGCAACAGAAGGATAATCTTAGGAATAAGAAGAATTATTCTGGGGAGTGGAGGGAACAAATTGGGGAAACAGAATAGAAGCATAACTTATGTAAACATTTCTTGGCCTATAGTTTTGGCTTTGAAATTGTGTGAATGTTTATGTAATTAAAATCTAAGTTTAATCCAAAGTGGGAAAAGCAATCCTTACAAATTAAAAACACATTAAAATATGAAACTAAATATTTAATATCAGAGACACACAAAGAAAATAATTGTTCTGAATATCTTTAAAATAATGTTTTGACTATATGTCTTTTAGTGTATATATTCTAAGTGTAAAATAATTACCAAGTAATCTTAAACTGCAATAGTGTTATATTGGTATTGTTATTTTGCAATTATTATAGGTAATTGTAGGACAAAGTAATTAAGTAACAATGATGGCATTGTTTTTTATGTTCATATTTTTAGAAATATATTTTGAAGTCTGTATGGATGAAAGGACATGATATCTGGGAATTACTTGAGTAAAAGAAAAAGAGAATGGAATCTACTGTTGAATGTTAGTGATGGATATATTGGGATTCATCATACAATTTATTCTCGTGTTAAGTTTTATAATAAAAAATTTTAAAAGAAGCATAAGATCACTGTTTTTCGTGACTTCACTGGAATACAATCACCACCCCCCTCCACTATTTAAAACAAATAGTTATAAAGCTGGGACCAGATCTGAACTCCTATGAAGAAACCTCTTAGCATCTTTTGATCTTCAAAGCTCTTTAAAAATCTTAAAGATAAAGCTTCACTGTGTCATTGAGTGGTAGTTCAGTTAATAGCTGCATGTCTCCACGGAGAAATTAAAAACAGGAGGATAATAATAATAGCTAGATGTATCTTGGGCCATTGTGTTCAAAATGCTCATGGCACTTTCTCATGTGATTATCTCGGCTTCACCTAAGAGCTCTGTAATTACTGCCACTTCACAGATGGGAAACTGAGTCTTGGAGAAGTTAAATGATGTGTCCATGATCACAGTTGAACTGACAATGGGACTTAGGTTTCCTATCGGCTAATTCAACTATTTACTATGGACTACAGAGGAAATTAACATGAAGAGATGAGATTAGAATTCATAATATTTTAGCTTTTACTTCAGCACTCCAGTCAAATAGAATACACATAGAAAGATCACCTAACAAAAGAAAGATTTCAAGACCTTAAATTTCATATGTAATAGATAGTTTAGAACTAGTTAAAAATGTTACTGTGTATTTGGGCTCTTGCTGCATGCGTGCATGTGTGTGTGTGTGTGTGTCCATGTGGCTTCCTTTTTAACACTACTATGAAATCAACAGTAGCTTTTCCCTTTATTTGAAAGTCTGGTTCATGAGCTTGTATCTACAAAGTAATCATGGTAGAACACAGTGCTTATTGAATGTGTTTGTGTTGTCTTGGCCCCATTCCTTCCTGTAGAGAAGATTTCAGCTAATAAGTTCATCAGATAGTCACAGAATGCATTGTTATAGGGCAAACCTAAGTCTTGAACACCTTTTCTTTATTGGAAAAAAAGTGTTGACTTAACACAGCACCCTTAAATGTTTTTAAATTATGTTTGTTGAAGCAATTCTGGCATGTAGGAAGGCCGTAAATGAGGTGTCATCTTTAACTATTAGATTATTCTTACATTTCTAATGTGAAAAAGAGGTGACTTCCAACCTAAATTCCCATGTTGCCCTTATTCTTTGATTTATGTAGGGCTTTGGTGTTATTTGAATACTTTGTTTCATTAAGACCATCCTATTTAATATCATGGAGAAATGTTCATGATTTAATTCAAGTCAAAAATGTAAGATACAAAACTAAATATACAGCATAACCCAATTTTGTCTAAAAATAATTTATGCATAGAAAAAAGGCTAGAAGAAAATACGCCATAATGTTCGTAATTATTATCTTAGCCTGGTGGAATTATGGGTAATTTTGGTAATGTTTTTCTACATTTACAAGTATCCCCTGCTTTTCTAAAGTTTGAGTTATGCCATTTTGCTGTTACCAAAGACCTACATTGGTACTTATTTTCACTTTATGCTGTTTTGGATTATGAAAGAAAGGTTTCATAGGAATGCTATGTTTTTGGATAGTGGGAGACTATCAAAAAGTGAGTTTATAATGGATTTTCTATAATAGATATATATTACTGTTATCATAAGGAAAAAGAACTTTTAAAGTCTTTTTTATCTCAGATTGTAATTTAGAATGGATATTTTTGATAGCGATTATTCATAGCTCCCAGCAGCCTTGTGGCATGCAGTAATGGACTACGAAATGTACAGTTGGTTGGACAGTCCAACAATTTACTTTTCCAATTTTCCATCCATCCCATCAGCATAAGTCCAAATGCAAAGAAATAGACCCCCACAACGTTTTCCCTTTATTTCCACTCTTTATTCTCAGTAACCATGTGAGTGAAACTTGGAATAACTTGCTCTTTTCCGATGTACTAATTTAGCAAATGGATTTTGATAAGTAGAGAAACCTAAGGAGGCAGCCAGGGGGTGGTGTTCATTTAGATAATACTATGAAACAACCAAATATGATCTTGAAAAAAACTGGCTGTCTATGTTGACGTTGCCTATGTTGAAGGATTTTTAACTAGAACAAAAATAGAACTGTTACAGTTTCCATTTCCTTCAAACAGTTACATGTTGTAAGTGGTTGGAATGATAAAAACCAACCAGGACTTCACATCTTGGTATAGAAGCCCCAACTGTAGAAGCTTAGCCGCCTGACAAATACCAACAGAATACCACCTCATGCACTAGAACATCTGTCCATTACCCAGCAAGTGAAGCGGGGAGGGGAACTGTGACACCATCGGACTTCAAACATATTCATCTTATGGATAGTGACCCACTATAAAAACCCAGGCCTTTCAAATTAAATTATATATGTATTTTACATTTCATTTGTCAATACCTTGGCCAGACGGCATAGCTGTCTTGTAGATGAAACAGCCACATTGGGTTGTTCTCAAACTATTAGCCATTTTTTTCCTTAGACAAAAGCTAAAAGATAAACACACACAACCACTATCACACCACAAAAAAAGGGGTGGGGGGAAGGGAACATGGAAAATGGACTTAAAAAAGTATATAAATTTAGAGATAGAACATTTGGATTTGAGTAAATTATTTTACTTCTCTTGAATCTTAATTTTCTCATTTTTGAAACGAGGATGATAATAATACTATGTAATGTATATCAGTGATTATTTCTGGAGAGTGAGTTTATGTGAGATTTTCACTTTCATTTTTTTTAAGATAATGAAAATACGTATTTCATAAGGCTCTAACAATGACCAAGTGAGACAATGAATGTAGTTTTTGTAGACAGTAACCCTCTACCTTGATTATTGTTAAAGATACATCTAGTGAAACTCAGAAAGAGTCTTGATCGAGCATTAGGGAAAGGAATATCTCATGTTTTCCCCTTCCTCACTTTTTGGGATCTGAGTTAGGGGCTCTTCTGTCACATCTTAGTGCTTGAGAAAAAGTACTACATCCCTAAAGTTCTCTCCTCGGCCTGGTGGTCAGTCAGAAAAAGAAATCTTTATGGTCTTAGATTTTTCAGTGGTCACCCGAGAAATCCCCATTGGCGTTCCTCTACTGAGGCTGGCAGCCTCCATCCTGCAGGAGAGCCAGAGTTCAAAGAATCCTTTTGTGTTCTTCCAGAGAGCTCTTGCAGAATACTACTGCAGTTGGCATAGTGTGATTGACCAAGCTCTAGCCAGCCAAACTTCCCTCGCCTCCTCCAAGGATTGCTAAGAATTTGATGGTTTCCGTTAGAAATCAATTCTCTTTCGGGACTTTTTCTTACCACTCCTCACCTCTACCTCCCGAGAGTAACAGTGTGTCCTTTTTGCCCCTTTTGGTTGAATGTATGTGTTGTGGGCATTTTCTCTGTAATCCATTGGAAAAGTCACAACTATGAAGATGTGGGAATTTTGAGGGGAAAAAAGGTCAGAAATGGGACATTGACTTTTTTCTCCTTCGTTCATTTGTTTGGACCTCCTCGGTAGAAGGCAGCAAGGCCTACAATGCATGGAAAGCAGGAAGGAGAGGCCAAAAGGGAGATGCAGAAAACAGGGGAGATATGAGATCTCCAGGACAAACTTTACCTCATAATTTTGACTTTGGCTCCATAAACAAAAGCTCCCTCTTACCCTCTGGGCAAAAGAGGCAATCTGAGTAATTAAAAGTTCAGAGTTTGTTAGAAGTTAAGTACCTGCATTTCAGCTGAGAAAAAAAGCTGTTAAATAAAGTGGGGATTTCTCTACTTAGAAAACTGCCCTGCAGAAATCGGGCTGGCACCAAAACCTGCTCTTTTTCCCTCTGAGTTTTGCTGCAACCCCTAAGTTATAATCAGAGGAAGGAAACGCCTAAGAGATCTGAGGGTTTTAATTGTCGTCAAGTGCAGATGGCTTGGATTACCGCACAGCAACGTAGCTCAAGGTCAGTGTCTCGCACTGTAATCAGCGGCCTGAGTGTATGATTTTAGTTGGACGGCACCATTCTGGACAAGATTTGTGCAGCTACATTTAGGCAAGGTTAGAGCCTGGAACATTGGCAGACAGAGAGTAAAGTGTAAATTTATCAGAAATTGAGAGTACAGAAAAACCCACCATATTTTTCATGCAAAATAGGACCTTGCCAGTGAGCATCAAAAGAAAACAGGAAGTGGCTGTGATTGGAGATGAGAAGTCACACACACTCCACTGACAGGAGCTTTGGTTTCTTCTAGTCTAGTGCAGTGAGGACTGACAGGACTAAGGCCTGGGGCGGGGCGGGAAGTCGGAGAGGTGGCAAACAACGCGTGCCTGGTGCCAGCAAAAGTCCTGTGGATGATTGAGACGTCGGTTTTGTATTAAACTCAAAACTGATTTCCCCTGCTTGACACGGAGCACTTGATCTTTTCACCCCATTAACAATGAGTGAAAAAAAAAGTGGGGGAGGGGGTCTTTCTAATTTCAGAAAGAGCCCAAGCAAAGCAGCTGCATTAACTGTGCCAGAGCGTGGAGACCGTTTTGTTCCCAATCCAAGTCAAAGACTCAATATTTTGTGCCACGGGTGTGTAAATTCCCAGGAGAACCTCCCATCGCCTTGGGTAGAGAGGAAGGTGGAGGTGGGGTAACATCTCTGCAAGGGTAAGAACTGCTTCTTCCACAAGCACAAGTGAACTATAAGTAGAGGGCTCTTTTTGAAATGTGTACTTAGAGGCCCAGGGTTTATGTCACTAGCATGGATCCAGCACTTCAAAACGAGTAGAGTCTCAAAGCTCCTACACTTTCGGCTTTCTTGTATGAGAGGTGTGAAAACAGATGGACATAAAAGCCCATCAAAATCCTAAGAAAATCACTATCGAAGCCCAATCAGAACTCTGGCTCATCCCTCAGTGTCTTGCATGTTGTGTGAAGCCCAAAACACAACCAGGAGCCACAAAGGCCCCAGGTCTGATCTTTCCCTCACAGACACAGGCGAGGTGATAGTGATCCTTCAATAGGTGTGAAGGTGGGTATCGTGAGGGAGGTTGTTCCAAATGTGATCTTTTCATACTGTGCCTTCTTTCCTCTTACTCTAAGACGAACTCTTGCCATAAGTCCCCTCTCAGAATCTCGGCAGAATATTGAGCTGCCATCAGTAGCACAGTTTCAATGTCTTGGAGACAAGAAAAGATGGTTACCTGAAATGTCCTTCAAGCTCTAAAAATTATCTTCTATGAATAAAATAATAAAGCTTTTCAATGTAGAAACAGGCATAGTAATTTATTTAGAAATTACCTAAGGAAAGATCTGTTCAGGGAACCTTTTGGGGAAAAGATTATTTCCTCTAGGTGAGCAGTCTGATGCCTGCAGCAATGTTTCTGAGTAACTGTGGCAAATCTCAGAGAGCTGGCAACATGCCGAGAGGTCAGGAAAGGTGAGCCATCACGATATTACAGCAGACCCTGATCTATTGGTTGGGGGATTTTTGCCCTAGTTCATTTCTCTGTCTTCTACAATAAAAATGTCTTGATCTCTTTTGAAAGACTTTCAGATTAAAATATATATATATGCAAGAGAAAGACAAATACTACATGATCTTATATATGAAGTTTTTTTTTTTTCTTTTAAATCGAATGAACAAACAAAACAGACTCATAGAAACAAAGAACAAACTAATGGCTGTCAGAAGGGAGGGGAGTGGGGACGGGTGAAGAAGGGGAAGGAATATAGCCAATAACAGTGTGGCAGCTTTGCAAGGTGACCAATGATTACTGGATTTAGCGTGGTATTCACATTGTAAGATATATAAATGTCAAATCACTATGTCGTACACCTGTAAATAACAATTTTGTATGTCAACTAAACTTTAATGAAAAGAAATTGATCCAAAAAGAAAAACAAACTTTGGATGAGCATATTGGATACTGAAATCTGCTGAGAGACAAAAGCGGGGGAGGGGACAAAGAAGGTAAAGGGGGTCGAAGACATGGTGACAGAAGGAGACTAGACTATGGGTAGGGAGCACACAATAGAATATGCAGATGTCATAGTATAAAGTTGTACACCTGAAATTTATATAATTAACTAATATTAATCTTATTAACTAATGTTATCCCAATAAATTTAAGAAAAAAAACTAGTTTTTTAAAATCCTCATCCTTTCCATAACCAGGTGTGACTACTTTCAAGTCATATTACACTTTGTTCCAAAAGGGCACTTTTTACCTGTAACCACTGCAACTAAAAAACTAACTTGATGGGTTAAGGTGCTGTGTTAGAGCCCTTGTGAACTATGTATGCAGTCCTAATAAGCTCTTTCCTGATAAAAGCCCTGCTCAGTGTAGACTTAACTATTGTTGTCAAATTATTATAGAAAGGTCAAGAACTGGATGAATTGTTAGGTTAAACAGTGTTTACCAAGTTTTTTAAAAAATCGCACCTAAATGTTAAACACATTTTACATTGTGACTCGGTATACAGGTTTTGCATATATATAATTGTTATGGGTTGAAATGTGTCCTTCTCCAAAGATATGCTGAAGTCTTAACCTCTAGTACCTATGAATGTGACTTAATTTGGAAAGAGGGTCTTTGCAGATGTCAAGTTAAGATGAGGTCATTTAGGGTGGGCCCAAATCCAGCAGGACTGGTGTTTTTATGAGTAGAGAGAAATTTGGACACACAGAAGATGTCACGTGACAACAGAGGCAGAGATTGGAGTGATGCAGTGGCGAACCAAGGAATGCCAAGGACTTCTGGCCACCATTAGAATCCAGGACAGAGGAAAAGAAGAATTGTCCCCAGAGTTTGGGGGAACATGGCCTTAGCGACATCTTGATTTTGAACTTCAAATTTCTAAAACTGAGAGAGAAGAAATTTCTGTTGCTTTTAAGCCATCCAGTTCTTAGTACATTGTTATGGCAGCCTTATAAAACTGAGACAATAATTAAAGCAAAAGTTTTCCTAAATGATATTTACCTTTACCATGTGCAATTCTATTGTATTTGAAAATGCGTGTTGTGAGCCACAATGTGAAAAATACTGGATTAGAAATGCTCTTTAATGTTCTTTCAAAAGTTAAGAGTCTGTAACTCTGTGGGACATGAGTGGGATGTGGATCAGAAGAACCAAAATAGCATAAGGAATATAGTCTGTAATATTGTAATAACTATGTATGGTGTCAGATGAGTACTAGATTTATCAGTGCGATCACTTCATAAAGTATATAAATGTCTAATCACTATGTTGTACACCTGAAACAAATATAATATTGTATGTCAAGTGTAATTGAAAAAAAATTTTTTTAATTATTAAAAAAAAAGAAACGGAACACAAAAAAGACTGTTTTGTACCCTCATCTCAGCATAGCCAACCTTTATCCTGTAATCCCTTATAGAGTCTAGAAAAAGACAAATAAATTTTAATATTAGACAACACAAATTTATAACATTAAATAAATAATATTTTTTCAATTAGAAAACAACAAGTGTTGGGGAGGATGTAGAGAAAAAGGAATTCTTAAACACTGTCGGTGGGATTGTAAATTGGTGTAGCCACTATGGAAAATAGTTTGGAGGTTCCTCTAAAATTTTTAAATAGAATTACCTTTTGACCTAGTGTCTGACCTTCTGGGTGTTTATTCAAAGAAAACCAAAACATTAATTCATAAAGATCTATTCACCCCTATATTCACGGTGCGCTATTCACAACGGCCAAAATATGGAAGCAAGCTAAATGCCCATTCGACAGATGATTGGATAAAGAAGTTATGGTACATATATACAAGGAATATTACTCAGCCGTAAAAAATGAAATCTTACCATTTGCAACAACATGGATAGACCTAGAGGGTATTATGCTGAGTGAAATATGTCAGACAGAGAAAGATAAATACCATATGATTTCATTTATATGCAGAATCTAAGGAAGAAAAGGAACAAACTGAATGAAAACAGACTCACAGGTAGAGAGAACAAACTAGTGACTGCCAGAGGGGAGGAGGATTAGGGGCCTGAGTGAAAAAGGTGAAGGAATGAGGAGCACAAATTAGTAGTTACAAAACAGTCAGAGAGGCGTAGAAAATAGCATAGGGAATATAGTTAATACTATTGTAATGGCTACATATAG
>NW_006443138.1:3285013-3287993 GCF_000325575.1 Pteropus alecto | reverse complement strand
TGTATAGGGCGAGAGAGGGCACAGAGTAATGGGGGGGGGGGGGGGCAGGGATGGCTCCATAAACTATATAAATGTCTAACCACTGTCCTCTATACCTGAAACTAATATAAAAAAGGAAGGAAGGAAGGAAGAAAGACTGCTTTTTTTTAAACATTCGGCTATTGGTCATAGTTCCCTTCCCCGAAATAACAGATAATAAAATATCTAATTTGAACCTAAATGGGGTGACTTTTATCCCAACATTCTAGATTACTGGACAATTCCAGAGATGTTGGTCAAAGTGTATACCTTGTAGTTAGAAAATGAATAAGTTCTGAGACTCATTGTGATTATAGTTAACAATACTGTATTATCTGCTTGAAAATTGTAAGAAACAATTTTCTTAAATGTTCTCACCACACAAAAAAATATGATAATTATGTGATGTGATGGAGATATTAGTTAACACAACAGTATATAAGTGTATCAAATCGACATGCTGTACACCTTCAATTTATACAATGTTATATGTCAATTATATCTTCATTAAAAAAAAAAAGCCTGACAATTCCAGCCCTATTACAAATGCTGAGTAAGGGTATAGACTTTCCAACCTGATTATTTGGCTAGTAGATTTGACCAGTCCTCCATTAAAAAGGCATTATTTTGTAGATCAAAGCCTACTTGCTTGATTGATTGCAAGCTGATTGATTGCAAGCTGGCTGAGGGTAGCAGTTGCTTTCCGACTTGGCTAATGTTAGGGAGACAGCAGAGGAGAGTAACAAAAAGCATCGAATTTCTGTCAGGTAGCGCATCAGTGTCAGGTCTATTTAGGTTCACAAACTTGTTTATTTTTAGCCTCTCTCAGATTCAATTTACCTACCTCTTAAAATGATAATAATCCCACCTCCCTGGGATGTTGTTGGGATTAAATAAATTTGTTACATATTAATTAATATATAATATCAATGATGAATAATACATAACTAATTAGCATAGAATTAATGTACATAAAACATTGTGCTTGTCCCATTGTAAACCCTTAGTAAATATTAGTTTTTTTCGTAAAACTGTAAGCTCCTTGAAAGCAGAAACTATAGTTTAGACATCTTTGTATATACCTCATAACTCTGAACACAGTGCTTCGTACACACAAGTTGTACAGTTATGTCGGTTGACGAAATTTGCTGCTAACAATACAATAGCACTCCTACTGTTTCTGTCTCCTTCATAAACAACATCTATTTCTCTAAAGAAGACTGTAATCTGAAATGCCACAATAAACTTCACGGGCATTAAATATACCTCATCATTAATCTAAATGGCAGCAGGAAGTGGAACTGTTCTCAGCTTCAAAGACGGGAAAAGTTAAAGGACATGCATGAGGTCCATCAGCAATCTGTCAGCACGGCTGCAAATAGAAGCCAGAATTCCCCTCACCATAACCCCTGTGGGGTGGGCTAGTCCTTTTTAAAGAACCTTATCTGAGTAGAGCTCAACAAACTACATTCTGGGGAGAATGGGATTTCTCAAAGGGAAAAAAGGCATTCCCTTCTTTTTCACTTTGTTATTCGTGGGAAGATGATGCAACAATTTCCGGAATAATTCTGAGAAAGAAAAAATGATCACTACCAACTCATTTGTTTTTGCGAAACACCTTTTGGTCCTTGCTCAAAGCCACTCACGTTTTACACTTTTACCAGGATAGTGTGTGTGCCTCTGTGCATCCTGCATCCTTCTCTTTGCATAACACCGTAGATCCTTTTACACATTTCTACACTTCATCATAAAGATCGTTTTTAATGGCTGAATCTTAGACCATTGTGTGAGTGTACTACCAACTACAAAACAATTCCTTCTTTCTTTCTTTCTTTTTTTTGTCATTTAGTTTTCAGGAAGTAAGCATTGCTCACAAAAGCATATGTGTCAAATTAACTCCCTTCTTTGTGTGAGCAGAAACAAGTTTATGGACATTTAAGATATTAGACTAACTTACAAATAAGGAAAGGCTTACCAGTTCACCAATTATTTTTCATTTACCTACTTCTCAAGATCAAATCAATTAGATTGGTATTTTCACTAACTGAACACGCTACCTCCTCAGAAGATTGAATACCCCGCCTCCCCGCCTCCAAGTAATGAAAGATGATGGAGCAGACATCAGGGCAACTGTTTCTGTCCCAGTTTTTCATCTGTGTGTAGTGGCCTTTGTGATTTTCTCCCCAAAGCCATTCTACCCTCCTTTATTACATAACAGCCTTGTGGCTTTGGCAGGATTTACTCCAGCTCCAAAAGCTGGTCCTGATTAGTCTAAAGGGATTGCTTTCAAAGCAGAATATGCCCCCCACCCGCACCAGTTTGGGAAATGGTGTTCTACTTGTTTCTAATCCTTCTCCTGGGGCCAGTGGGCTAGTGTGGATAGGTCCTTCTTGCAATAAATGGTAGAAAAATGAAAGAACAAACCCCAACAGCAAGTCCATTTTAGAACTCTGCTGGCGTCACATCTGCTAATACCCCAAATATTATGGCCAAATATGGCCAAAGTAAGTCATATGACTGAATCCAGAGTCAACAGTAACCTTGACCATGATGAAAAGGCACTGTGAAGTTAGATAGCAAAGGGTGTGGTTCAGGGGGATGAGAAAGTGAGGCCATTAACTCAGTCAATCACATGTCTTTATTGGAACAAGAACAATCTCTTCTATTTCTAGCTTGTTAAGGGGTTTTTTTTTAATCATCAATAGATCAAATCACATTTGATCAAATACTTTTTTGGCATCTATTGCAGTTGACGGTAGTTTTCTTCTTCGTACTATTAATATGTTGAATTAGACTAATTGATTTTTGATTATTTGACTAATCTTGCTGTGGTAGGTAGCCTCTAAGATAACCTAGAAAATGGCAATAATGATGTGATAGGCATTCACTTCTGAGATAAAGTTATAAAGACTTTAACTTCAATCTACTTCAATCTCAATCTCTCTCTCTCTCTCTCCCCCCT
>NW_006443138.1:3260936-3284991 GCF_000325575.1 Pteropus alecto | reverse complement strand
TACTTCCCTCCCTCCCTCCCCTCACCTGGCCCCTCCCCGCCCTTGCTCTAGGGAATGCAAGCTGCTATGTTGTGACTACTGCTATACGGAGGCCCATTTAGCAAGGAACTGTCTCTGGCCAGCAGTGAGTGAGAACCTGAGTCCTGCCGACAGTCACACCAGTGATCTTGGAAATGAATCCTTCTCTAGTCAAGCCTTGAAGATTAAATAAATTTATAAATAGAGGTAAAACATGCAGAAGAGTTTGGGCACCTAGTAAAAGCTCAATACAATTTAGCAATTTTACTTCTGAGCTTACCTTTCCATTTATAAATTTATTTAGAGGTAAAACATGCATCTAGTAAAAGCTCAATACAATTTAGCAATATTACTTCCGAGCTTACCTTTCAGTATCTGTTAAATGGGGACAATAAGACCTATTTCATAGGACTGCTGTGAGCATTAAATGAAACAATGCATTAGTAAGCACTTAATGAACAGTCATTATTGTTACCTTACCAGTTTAACTGATTTTTTTTAAAAGTAGGAATTGAGTTTTATTCATTTTTGAATTTCCTAATACTTACAACAGAACAAACGTTCAATTAATACTTTGAAATGAATTGACAAATTCGATCTGTCTTCATATATGTAAAACAAAAGTACAAGCTTCATAGATATGGACAAGTCATTTAACTTCTGTATCTTCGTCTGTTAAGTGAAAGCACTAGATTTATTCTCTATGGTTTCTTCAAGCTCCTTTCATTCATTCAGTCAGTCATGTGTTCATTCATTTAGTAAATATTTATTGGTTCCCAACCATATGCCAGTCTCTGTGGTTGGTGCTGGGATTCAATCACGAGCAGAACAGATATGGTTTGTGCTCTCATAAAATTTACAGTCTAATGGGAGGAAGACATAAAATAAATAATCGCACACAATTCTCCAATTATAAACTGTGATATGAGTCATGAAAGAACAATTCAGGGAGCCATGGGAGAAATTAAAGGGGGAAACTGGTCCTAATCCAAGGTAAGAGGAAGTTTATCAATGTCATAATCTATGAATTCTGAGCTTGGTGGAAGGAACTCTGCCCTCTAGCTATCAGAATGAATAGATAAACATGAGCTATTCTAGCACCAGCAGAATCTCAAAAATCACTCTACTTGACCTCACTATCCTCACCAGCCTGCCTTGGTTTGTGTATACAGCCACGTATGGCTGGGCGTGGCCAAGCACTTGGGAATCTGGGGAGAATAGAGGACAGATGATGCGAACAGAATTCATCTCCTGATTTTAATGTATGCATTGGAACCGCTCAAAGAAAAGTGTCACAAATCTCTCCACAGAACATCTATGATAGGGAGATCATTGCTGAAAATGACTAGTGCGATGCTGTTAAAGCCAAGATTACGGGAGGCTGCCAGAGCTTGGCTTTTTCCCCCTTGTGGCAGCCAAAGAACACAGGTGTCTTAAAGAAAAGAAAGTGCAGAGGAGAAACTTATTAATGCTGAAGGCTCAGCCCTGCGCAGAGCATTTCCAGACAGTCAGATTGCCAGCTTTCCCCTCCGTTGCCAGGTAATAGTGAGGCTTCATAGTTGTATTTGGGTTTAAGGGGCTGTCCTCATTTGCTGTTGCCAAGTGGCCGCCCAGTCCTCTGTAGCCCTTGTCTTAAAAACCTGACAGCTTCTCTTCTCTCTGCAGCCATTTCTGGGGCGGGCATCTGCAGTGCGTCATTGTAAAGCACAGAACAGGACAAGCTCAGAGACGAACCATAAGGACGAAGGACATTTCTGTGGGTCCCACCTGTTTCACACCCACCCTGCCTCGCTGTTCCTGTAGACCTTTCCTGCTAGGTTTTCCTCAGCGTGTCCATGAGCTATGCTTCACCTCCACCAAGTGCACACTTGTGTAAACCTTCCTGGAGTCAGAGAGTCCCCTGAGGTGCAAATATTTACATGTTTCAGGAAAATGCTTCCAGATGAAGTCACTGCCAATTCCTTGAAACCATCCTGATTGGCTTCTGAGGAACTGGAAAACAGGGAGAGTTAAAAGGATATGACCTTGAGTGAGGTTTGCAGACTTCTTAATCTGGAATCTGGCTTGCCAGATGACTTGAGGCCCCTCAAGTCTCTCCTATGTGGCAGAGCAGAACACGTCACTGGGCTGTGATGAACCACACTGAAATGGCAGAACCCTCACTTTTTCAAAGCTAAGCAGGACCCTGTGGGAAATGTCATGACTGACATCAATACAAAAGCAGCTTAGATTCTTGTGGGGGTTGTTCATATAAGCAAGCGGGTGTTGCGGGGGGAAGCAGGCAGCTAAATGGCTCTTTAGACAATTTTTCCCTTTGTTTCTGACTGCCAGCTAGAAGTATATTTCAATATTCTAGTCAGCAAGTTAAGCCAGATGCACACATGGTGGATGACAAAGAAAGAGGCCAGTACGAAAAGATATTAAAATTAAAAACACGCTTCAGAAAAGGCCTTCTGCTCAAATTGCGTGGTCGCAGGGAGAATTATAAATCAGAAGTGCGGTCAAGTGATGGTGTTGAGTTTAGTTTTGTTTGTCCCTTGATAACATTATGATGCCCAGATGAGAACTTTCAGGCAGAAAAGTCTGAGCTACCTCTGTGCTCTAACCCGTCAGCCACTAAACATCAGTTTTAGATGGCACCAAAATAAGCATTTGGAGAGGAGAAATGCATATCATTAGCATCTGTTCACTTTTTAATTAAATCAGTCATTTACAAAGATATGTCCTGTGCTTAGGGTTCAAGTTTCAAAGAAAATACTACATGCAGAAATCTATTCTCCAAAGTTTGTGCAACTTGAAAAGCAAAGTCTGAGAGAGCCAGGGTCAAATCTGAGCCAGCTAAGACCAAAGTTGGAGTAAGCCACAGACATTCACAAGCCTGAGGATGAGAAGAAGAAAGTCAAATACATCACAGGCAGGCCCCGGGTTTTGAATAGACAGATTGTCCCCTGAAGACTTATTTTTAAGGTGGTGTTTCGAAAAGAGCTAGGAATACATTTCCCCATAGAAACAATGATATTAAGATAGCTGTGTTTTCAGATCAGTCCATGGAATTCTGTTTGGCACAGTGTACCTAAAATCACCCCTGGTCACCTTCAGGTCCCCAAGACTTGCCCTAGAGTGATAGTAATGAGCCGAAGGAGGGAGGAACTGTTTATAACTCACGGCAACATGGGGGGAAGATGTCAGCAGCCAGATACAAGGGGCCAGCGCTGCAGGTGTGCAGTTTGTGCACTGTGGTGCAAGCACCGGGCTGGAGGCCAGGTGGAGGCTGAACGCAGCCTGCCCTCCCCCAGCCGGGCGGGGGATCCGGGGTGGGGATGTGACTGCCAGAGGAGGGGCCTTTTTCTAATTTGTGCTAAAAAGCTATGCCCCCAAAGGAGCCTTCAGAGGCTCCAACAGCAACAGTGAAGGATAGCTTTTCTAGAAAGGGGAATGACTTTTCTACAAAAGGGCTTTTCTAAGAGAGCGGGGAGTGATTTGGGCAGAAGAGGACATTATTGAGGGAGAGACAAGAGAGAAGCTGCCATCCACATACACATTTCTATTTCTGTATCACTGAACACTCAAATAGGTATAAACATGTCCCGAACAAAACTTCTTCTAAAGCAAAACTTAGTTCTCACCAACTGTTCTCACATTCCACTTTGAAACTTCTAATTGGCCTGGCAACTTCAGTGAGGGGAAGGCAGTCAACTCAGAAAAGGCTTGTTACGCCTTAGGGCTGCTGCAGGTGGGTGAATGAAAACGAGATATCTTTTGGAATTTCCGTAGAGTGGGACTACCAAACAGCTGAGGAAGAGCCCATCTACAGCTCCAGCTCTGGTAGAGTCCAGAGGCTGTTCTGGAAACAAAGACCGGAGAAGAAGGTATGACCGCCATGCGCTATGTTTGGGGGAAGGTGAGGAAATGTAGCTATGGACAAAGGCCCCAGCCCAACTTGAATGTGGATCAATGATCCTTACCAAGGCCTAGGGCCCCCTAGGAAGAAGAAAAACAGCTTCCCAAAGTTGTCTCCATTCAGCCAGTGGATGAAGAGAGCGATGATTGTCCATAGGAGGTTTTCCAGGCCAGGCCCCAGAGTGGCCTACAGCACGTCCATTCCCCCCAGTGGGGGGAACGCAGTCACATGGCCACACTTAACGCAAGGGAGGCTGGGAAACATTCCATAGTGTGTGCCCAGGCCAGAGAGGGGAGCACGGTACCGTGAGTGCTGCCAGTGGCTGCCTCTCCCCAGAGAGGAGGTGCTAGTGTGACTACTGGAGAGGCGTTTCCTTCCATTTCTTTGTACCTGCACTTGAGTTGCTGCTGTAGCTGTGACTGATAAAGGCAGGACTGAGAACCAGGGTGTGGCTACCACCCTCTTGGGTTCAGGTACAGTGTCACCCAGGTCCCTCCCACAGGGAATCGCTGTGCACCCACGCCTTTGTCTCCTATCCCGGCTCTTGCAACAGGCTTCTTCTAACCAGGCCTCTTGAAATTGATCTCCCCCAACAGTTGCAAACCCCAGCTGCTCCTTTACTGCTGGGCCCTTAGAGAGAGAATCAATTATCCCTGCCCTTGGTGGATTGCAATGTCTGCTGATCTGCCAAAGGATAGGATTCAAGGTCTCAGGCCCAGCCCATACAAGGCTCTACTTAATCTGGACCTAATCACTTTAACAACTGCTTTTTGCCCTTGGTCTCCACCTGGCAACAACAAAAACACCACCACAGACTTCCAAGAGTCTAGAAACCTTAGCCCTCAAGGGAGATGGGGATAGACATGTATAACCTCCATTTCGCAGATGCAAAGTACACAATGGTTTAGAAAAGTAAACGTCTTATCTGCTGTAAACCTGCTGGCCATCTTTGAAAGTCTCACTGTGAGCTTCTGACTGTATTGACCTGTGGTCTATTGGTCTCTGCCCTGAAGAATTCTTGAGTGGCTGCATGTGGAACCCTCAATTCATATGCATCTAAGCTTTGCCATTTTAGGATTTATTTTCTACCACCTCAACACCCCCCCACCCCCCACTTTTCATCTTCACTTTTTGCGATTTTGGCAATGAATCTCATGAGGAAGCCACTGGGAATTGGGGCCCTGTTTCCTATCAGGACTTCTGGGTCTAGTTAATATACTGGTGAATGCCCAGTAGGTGCAAGGCACTGCTAGACACTGAATTTTGAGGCCAATGGCCTTTCTTCCAAGGAGTTCTGCTTTGGAATGTGTTTTTCAGATGCTTTGCAACAGTGCCACGCAAATGGATTAAATGATAAAAAAAAAATGTAAAACAAGATGGTTCACATTCTTTGGGGAGGAAAAAAGCAGAAATGTCTAGGATGGTGAGCATTCTTAGAAATGTTTTCCTCCTCTCTTATCCTGGACAGAGTTCCATCAGCAAGACTCTTCAGTCCTCTGGGCAACGGTAATTTGTATAAAAAAGATGCCCCCCTCCCCCCCTGCCCAGTGCCCTCCTAGCACATACCCAAAACTGAAGCATGAAACTTGCCAGCCTTTCGTTTCTTGCTCACAGGATAGTAGTGCACCTTCTACTACTTATGTATGCAGAATTTAGTTTTGAGGTTGTTAAAAGTTTATGTCAAATTGTTGACACATAACTGAATTATTTTCTCAAAGGACATGATTGCCTCTTTGTTGGCGGTGGCAGCTTATCGAAATGCAATGGGGGAGAGAAGGCATTTACTGAATTTAGGGGCTAACAAAGAATGATCATTCTCCAATCCAATAAAATTAAGATAGTAGTTATCAGGGAGCAGGAGCCCCTTACTTATTTGTTTATAAAAAAAATTCTTTTGAAATTACACATGTTCCATTGTCAAATAGCAAATATTGTCTATTAGTAGATAGTTGAAGTCAATACTGACAATTGACAATGTTTGAGACAACAAACTCCAGCATTTCAGATACTGTATATTGAAAGCCAAAAGATCTAAGTCGATGATCAAAATCTACAATGGCATTAGATATACAGAGACCATGTACCTCGAAGGTACTATTTATATATTCAACACATATTTTTGAGAACTCATTCCTTGCCAAGCTGGGATAGGCGCTAGGGATGCAGCTGTGAACAAACAGACACAGCCCCTTCTCTGATGTAACTTACATTCTAGATAGCGGAGACAAGTCTACGGCCATGCCACCCTGAACAAGCCCGATCCCATCTGATGTCAGAAGCTAAGCAGGGTCGGGCCTGGTTAGTACTTGGATGAGAGACCACCTAGGAAGACCAGGTGCTGCAGGAGTAAAAAATAAAAATAAATAAAGGATTGTAAGCTGACAAGGTCCTTGCCATCTGTGAGGTCAACCAAGGGTTGCCTTGCCTAAAATAAATAAATAAATAGCGGAGACAAGAAATAAACAAAATAAAGTTGGAAGATTGTAAGTGGCATGAAGAGGATAAGACAGGGTACTATGTTAGAGAATAATAGTGGGGTGAGGGCTACTTTGTTTGGGTAGTCAGGGGACACCCCCTTGAGAAAGTGACATTTGAACTGAGACCTGAATCAAGGAGCCAGTTGAGAGAGGCTCTGGGGAGAATATTTCTGGGTGAGTGAACAGCAAAGGAGCTCAGGACCGAGCTTTGCACATTTGAGGAACAGAGAAAGAGTCAGCCGAGCGAGCATACAATGATTGAATGGAGCAGTGGTATGAGCCAAGTTCAGTGAGGTAGGCAAGGGCCCGATCACAAAGGGCCTTGTCAGGCATAGAAAAGAATGCAGATTTTATTTTAAAGGCCGTAGGGGTTTAAACAGGTGTGTGATGTAATCTGATTTACATTTTTAAAGATTCTCTGGCTGCTGTGTGTAAAACAAGCAGGAGAGATGCTAGGAGGTTACCCTAGTGGTGCCAGTGAGAGATGATGGAGGCTTGAACGAGGGTGACAGCGTGGACATGGAGGAAAGTAGATAGACATTAGTTATATTTTGGAGGCGAAGCCAACTGAATTTGTTCATTGTAGGTGGGGAGGAAGAGAAGAATTGAGGAAGATTCCTAGGTTTTTAGCTTGGAAGACTAGTTGCAGAAAGATGTCATTTATTTAGAAGGGAAAGATGGGGGGGTACAGGTAGAGAGGAGTGGTATGGGGAAAGGATGGAAACATCAGTTGTGTTTTGAGATACTTTGCATCCACTCATGTGGAGATACTAAGAAGGCAAGTAGAACTATCACAGAATTGCCTAGGATGGTCTTCTTCACCAGGATGTCTACCGAGCTTCCATAGATGAGATAAATGCTATCAAGATGCAGACGCTCCCTGAAGCAGTAGTGGCTGGGCTTACTGGGACATTTTTTGTTAAGTGTTGTGCAAGTGCTTTGTACAGGGGTCAGTCATATCTGCACAATAATTCTGACTTTGTTCAATGAGCTATTCCGTGGTACTACTTGGGACTCTACTGCCTCCAGGGAGTTTTTTAGACAAAGAGAGAGGGATTCTTCTTGTCAGTAGATAGGATGGGGGTGGGGAGACCACTAGCATCTAGTCCCTGGGGCCAGGAACATAAAATGTGCTGCAACGTGCAGAAAAGGCTTCACACAAGAACAAAAGTCAAATCCAAAATTCCTGTACCTTGGGAAAGTTTGTTGAGTCTCTCTTCATCTTTAAATGAAGACATTAGATGAAATCGTCTCTGAGGTTAGATCCAACCTCCTTATTCTGTGACTCACGAGATATACAAACAATGGTGATATAAGTAGGCTGGCTGTAGGGATCGTGGTGGGAGCTTGCCGTGGCCATGAAAATGCACCACTCAGATCTGCTGCTGTGGCGAGTGTGAATGATGGATGGCCCCTGCGGCTGACATTTGGGACCCACCCCCACATTTACTTGGAGACCACACTTCCACAGGCAGCTCCCAGCCAGTGAGACTGAGCAAGGAGGGGAGACTAAAGCAGGCCCATTCCCACAAGACGCAGGACTCCTTCAGTGAGTGACTAACTCAAGGCCTCGCCATTGCCTTGGTTGAACTGCCCATGTGACTATAGCCCAAGACTCTTTCTCTCCCCGCTCTCCCTCCTGGCTCTCCCTACCTATTCTGACTCCCTCCCCTTCACAAGTGTTCCCCTAATAAATTCCTTACCCATCTAATCCTGTCTTGGCTTCTGTTTCTCAGAGAACACAAACTAACTCACGTGGTGCCAGCTGTGGTTTGAAAAAACAAAAGGCAGAGTGGAATTTGGAGAGTGGCTCACGCATTGTCCAGCAGGCTCAGAGGATGCTATTCTCTTGTTCCTTGGATCAGAGATTGTGCCAAGGGCTAAAACTGCAGGGAGACATGCCTTGTTCAGTATCGAGAGTTGGTAGCCCTCACCATGTTGAGGACCACTGTACTTACTTCTTGAATCAACAAGCTCGCCTTCAGGGGAGATGTTTAAGTGCAGACTGATGGTCACTTGTTTCAAGTTATAAACTTGGCTGGGAAAGGGGTCCAACCCGACTGACACCCAAGGTCCGGTTTCTCTTAGAGATTTCACGATTCTGTGGCCTGGATAGAACATCAAATATTTTTGGACCCCAAATGTTATATTTCTCCTTGTGAAGGACATATTACCCCGAGCCATCTATTTTCCTATAATTCTTAATAAAAATTTCAAATTTCTTAGCAGTAATTTAGCTAGAAAACATAGCCGAACCATTTTCACAAACAGGGCCCTTTCAGCTCTCCATGGCCCGATGTCAGGACATTTAGCCACCCAGGGGCATCCATGTTGCCCACTAATTCTGTGCCCAGGAAAAAGAAGTGCTTAGACAGAGAGCTGTTTGCTTCTCATTTACTGCTGAATCAGTTTAAATCTACAAAAGGACTTTACCTCTTCTCTTTAATTAATGACCGGACCTAGTATAATTACCGAGCCAGCTTCTTAAGACCATATGAATAAAGCTTCTGGAAAGAAAAAGCTGTTAACTGTCAGACATTTAAAGTTGGTACTGAGACTATAACTCATCGTGTGATACCTAAGAGAATGTGGAAAAACTGGCAGGAGAAGAGTAGAAAGAATCACAGGATCATAGGAATTTAAAAGCAGAATTCGAGTTGCTCATTTTGGAAAAGGACCACGCAGCCCAGAGTTCAAATCTCTTGCCCGAGGTCCCCCGAGCCTCAGTTCTCAGTGTTCCCACCGTGCTTTATTTCTTGTTCTCCCTACCCCCTCTGACCCCAACCCCCCCAAGTTATAGTCTCCCATGTTCTTTTAAACACGATCAAAGCATAAAGAAAATGTTAACTGTTCGCAGAGTCACATTTAAATATTTAAATGAAATCAACTTGAAGGCTCCCCTAAACACCAGGGTGAGGTTGACAGTGTTGTTGGTTTCCCAAAGGATCAATGCCAAATATTTCCTGATGGCTGTTGAAAGGTCTTTAGCACTCACGTGAGGTGGGCTTGCAGTGCTATTTGTGTCTTAGAATCCATTTGAAGATAATAGCTCTGAGTTTCACCTACCAAAACTCTGAAAACATTTTTGAAAATATTTTGTAGTGGTAACACGAGATGTGGGCCTTGGCAAATCTCTTGGCCTCTAGGCAACTCCAGTTTGCTCTTCTGTTAACCACGATCATGCAACAAATTGTGGTCTAAGTCAGATTCTGTGCTAAATGCCTACCTTATAGGGTTGTTGGGAGAAGTAAAGAAAATAGTAACATTAGCTAACGTTAATTGAGTAGTTTCATGCCAAGCACTGGGCTAAGTACTTTTCTCTGCGTGGTCTAATTAAATCTCCATCACAACTCTAAGAATGAGATATTACATGTGGTATATACATTTATGGATGAGGTTAAATGACTTAACTAAGGCCACCCAACTAGAGGTGGCTGTATTCCTATATCTCCTTGCTCTTAGTCTATGCGTAGGTAGTTTGTGCATATATTGTAAAGTGCTACAGAAGTAAGTATAGCTGCCATCTTTGAGGGTTGTGGAGAATCCTAACATTCTCCTCTCGTCTGCTCCTACCCCTCTGAATTTGAATATGGGTGAAACCAAGATCACATAGTCATCTAGGGCAAGCTTGAGGGGGAAAAGGAGTCATAGCAGCCTGAGAAATGTGTGGGAGCAGGACTGGGGGTGGCAGGACATCGTGGTGCCTTAGCATGGGGCAGGCAGGACTGGAAAGTTTACTGACTTTATGGCCATTAGCTTCAGCTGTTTTTCTTTTTAAGAAAAGCTACATCTCTTTTAGATTCTCAGAGAAAAAAGAGAGAGCGAAGGAAAGAGAATTGTAATGCGGAGCTAGGCCTATAGAGATAATCCCTGTTTTATTTTTTTCATTTGTAAAATTATTTAACCTCTGTAAGCCTCAAGCTCCTCATCTGTAAAAATAAAAATAATATCTTGCTGATGGAACTATCATGTAAGTATGAAACGAAATAATATGTTGAGAGCACATAGAAGCCTAATTATGTTAACAATAAAAATGATAACGATATGATTATATGTTTAAACCTTAGTTCTGACCAGTAAGTGCTCGATAAATACTAGCAATCTTTATATATTTACTTTTTCCATTGGAATATGTGGCTAACGTGCAAATACGCGGTAGTCAATACCAGAGCGCCCTCTGGTGGTTGTCACAAGCAAAACCAATTATCCTGACCCCTGTCTCCATGAGCCCAGGAAGAGAAGTTGACGGTCCAGTCCGCCCACTCAAAGTTGAGGAGCCAGGTGTAGGTCATGCTGCAGGTCCTGTCATCACAAAACATTAACATTAGCTCATAATGATTAAGAATAATTCCCTAAATATGTTTGAGTTTGAGCATTATAAAATTAGCCGGTATTTATTCATCTTTGACCTACAAAAATGCCCATTTCATGTGGTTGAACCTTAATCATTGCTGCTGTATGGGAAATAATTAAAAATCTGAGTGTGTAGTTTAAAAGTGCTAAAACACAATGGCTTTAAGAATGACTTGGTGGCTTGTGGGATCTAAAGCTGGGAGAAGAACAGACAATCGCTCTTCACATTTTGTCACACCCCTCAGAGATTTTAATAATCCGGGCTGTTTTTCTAATTTCCTATATCTCTTCTAACACCTTTCGCTCTTACATTCCATCTTTGCCTCAATCAGAAACACAGGTGGTAGTGGGCTTTTGTACTCCCCTTTTCTGCTAGTTCTCTTGCCAGTTCCTTCCATGCTTTGGAAAAAGATCTACTCTGAATCTCAAGAGGACAATCGATTGTGAAGCCCACACCCTGGGGTCACAAAATCACTGTCTCTGAGTTCTAACTTCACTATTAGAATTTGAAACACTGGAATGGACCAAACGGCAAAATCATTTCCCCACTTCAACCACCAAGTCTGAAAAGACTAACTAAGCCTTAAACACACACACACACACACACACACACACACACACACACACACACACACACGAATTTTTAAATGGAATCTATTACACAAGAGACTACAGGTGTATTTATACTGAGATAAGCCTGTTTAAGAACTGCTGGTAAGGGTGTAAACTGGTACAAACTTTCTGTTATTTGGCAGTATGTGTCAAGAGCCATTAAAGCTCTTAAGTAATTCTTCAGGAGTCTGGACTCAGGAAATAAGCAGAAATGTGGGGAAAGATTTTCATATGAAGATGTTACTGTGGCATTATATATAACAGTAAAAAACAGCACCAAAAGAAACAGAATTGTTAAATCAAGTATGAAACATCCTTAAGGTGAACTATTATACCTTAGAGATCATGGTTTCAAAGAATGTAGAGTGACAGGGAAAATGGGCACATTGTGATGAAGAGTGAAGATATCTCTGTGTGTGTGTGTGTGTGTGTGTGTGTGTGTATCTAGCTAATGATTCCAATTTTACAAAGAAATAGAGACAATAGACACTGAAAAAAGAAGAATGAAAGACATTAAAATATTAAGAGTGATTATCTATGAGTGGTGGATTGTAGGCAATTTTCCTTAAACATTTTTTACATTCTCCAAAACTTCTGCAATAACTGCTTTACTTTCATGATCACAAAAATATAAGCAATACAAAAGCATTTAATTTAAAAAGCCATTCAAATTTGAATTTTATAATCTTTATGGTATTGAAATTAGAAATTGGATACCAGATTTCATAAAAATCTAAAGTTGATAAATAACTAAATATGTTTTAAAATATGTCTTATAGTTGAAAACTGCTCTCCAGCAATCTTTCAAAGTCCTCATCATATCAAAACGCAGCAGCAAAATAGAAGTCAGAGAATTGTTTTCTTGGTTCTTAGCCAAATTCTGCAGCTAATAGGAAATTCTGTTTGAATGTTCTTTTCAAAGTTCTCCACTGAATTGAAACCATTCTGAAGTTTATCCTTTTATCAGCGGCCGAAGCCAGTAACTTTGGGGATTATAGAGAGCTCTCGTAATATAATCAGCTGATACTTCCAAAACGTTAATATCTTGAGTCCTGAAATATTGCCAAGACTCAGAAGCTTATTAATCACATTAAAACCATTGCATATATTATTTTGTACCTTTAAAGCCAGAGCACAGTATCAAATCCCAGTCCACAAGAGTAGATCGATGAGGTAGAATATTAAAACACTGCAGTATAGTACCACATTTTGGGTATGCCTCATGAAAAGAAAGTACTCGAGATCGAATTTAATTCTCAGCACCACTAGATATACATACAGGACATTATATGCTAGGGCGGCGTTCCCAGTTGGGGACATTCTTACCCTCATACAAAAGTTTATATTCAGCCTGTTGGGAAGACTTTTTTCCACGTTCTGCATGGCTCTGTCTAGCAAACCAAATCTGGGACTCCCTAAAACATTAACTTCTAAATCTAGAATTCTACAATTTAAAAATAATTGGACTAAAATAAACTAAATATTAAATTGCTCTATTATTTTCTAAAACTTTTGAGTCACATAGGAGAGCTCAGTATTACTTTTTTAAAAAAATCTATAAAAATAATGTAAATTATTCAGGCACTGGTAGTTCAGGTACCTTCTGAGAAGCTTCCTAAAACATTTGTGTAAACCTTACACTTGAATTCTACATTTGGGCAAGCCAAACAAGCATATATTTGTTCTCCCTAGAACTTCTGATAATACCTCTATTCTCTTCTCTGTTCATTGCAAAGTCCTCCTATTAAATTTCAAACTGCATCTCTAATCTAAGCTTTTCTTCCGGAGATGAAGGCATTTTTCTGAAGCTGGTTTTAAGGCGTGTACAACTTTGCAGGAACTTCAATAGGCTCCAGTCAAAAAATTCACATCAGTCACTACTTAAAATGAAGCCATCAGAAAAGCTATTTTTCATGCCCTTTACAGATTCTCAGTTCACATCCACTAAATTCCCATTTGATTTAGTTACAAATGTGACTAAATCAGCGGATGTGAACCACACACCCTAAATAAACTCTGCACAACTGCTATTACTATCTTGATGAAGAGTTAACTTCATTAGGGGAAAAGCAAGTGGCAAAACCATGGATCTGGTCTTTTGTACTCAGCGTTGCTGGTCAGGGGGATTCAGCCTCTTGGCCCCTAATTGAATAATAGTTTCATTCACCTATGAAGGAAAGATAGATATTGCTGCCTCATTTCAGTAATCCTATTCAGACACTCCAATGAGCTCTCGGAAATTAACAAGACAACACAGATCATTTAATGCAAGTGTCCCCAACCTTCTGGAAAAAAACAACAGACTTTTAAAGAAAATTCTTGATGTGTCGGAGGAGAAGATGCTAGAAATGGTTGAGTTTGCAGAGGAGTGGACATCATTGCCAATTGTACCCCTTTTCCTTCTGGAAATTTCAGCAAAATGGGGAAAACAATGAGGATGGGATTGCTGGCAGAAACCAGGCTGAGGAGATGTTGGAAGCAGATAACCTACGAGTTGGAGATACTTGCTTTAATGATATCAGTAAAAATGGATAGGTTCCCTAGCAGGGCGTTCATGCCGAGGTTCTTTATCAGATGAAGAAAGAGCCAACACACACATTCAAACTTCATGTTCTATTTTCAGCAGCCGTCAGTACGCCTGTCAACAAGACCACATCCTGAACATGGATGTGTAATTGCACGGATTAAAGCCTCCTATTTCATCCCAAATCCATTGGATAAACTATTCATACATTCTATCATGTTATTTCTAAAATCACAACCCATAGTTAAGCTTCCATGGACAGAGTGATGGTAAAGAAAGAACATGAGCCTGTGAAGATACACAGGTAAGCTATGAGGGTGGAAGACCATTCATGAGCACGTGAGTGATGGCATTGCTTGAAACTCAGAACTTTGCAAGTACCAGAGAGAGCCTACCTGAATGTTCTTTTTGCTTGAGTGTCTTACTTCGCAAGTGGGCACACGGTTTGGTAATTTCCCATTCTGTGGGTAATCCAGATGTACCAGGTCTCGGCAGTAAGAATGACATATATATTTACCCTCTGAAAGAGAAAGCACATGAGGTTCCTGATTAGATGAATATGGGTCTGTCTCCATCCCCCAGGCAGAGGGAATATAAGATCCCAAAGCCAGCATCTGACCTGGAGTATAAAAATGTGTTTTTGCAAGGCCCATTTGTTCACAACAGTGTTCTGAGTATTTAAACCCAGACTGTCTTGGTCTTCTCTGAGATCTAAACATAATATCAGTGAATATATTTCACAATATATATTCACAATAAATTAGGCTACTACAATTTTTATTTTTGCAATTTTCAAGTGGAGATAAAATTCACATAATACAAAAGTCACCATTTTAAAGAGTAAAATTCAGTTCTTTTTACTATATTCATAATGTTGTCCAACCATCACCACTATCAAATTCCCTCACCAACAAGACCAAATCCCTGACAAGTTAGCAGTCACTCTCCATTTTCTTTCTCTGTCCCCTGGCAACCACCAATCTACTTTCTGTTTCTATGGATTTGCCTATTCTGGACATTTCATAGAAGTGGAATATATGGTCTTTTGTGTCTGGCTTCTTGCACTTAGCATAATGTTTTTAAGGTTCACCCATGTTGTATCATGTATTAGATTTCACTCTTTTTGAATAATATTCAATTGCCTGAAAGTGCCACATTTTGTCTATCCACTCATCAACTGATGGACACTGGGTTGTTTCCATTCCCAGAACTGGAACTGCTGAGTCATATAGTAACACTATGCTTAATTTCTTGAGGAACTGCCAAATGGTTTTCCAATATAAATATTTTTAAAAGAGCTCTTACTGCCACATCACAACACATAAAAACTTCTACAACTCTATTCACCAGCAAACAGAATTCTCTCAACAGTAATCTAGTAGAAGAACCCATTCAAGAGGGATCTTAGATTATGAAATACTTAAAGGGCCTTATTATGAAATAACTTTACTATTAAAGTGGTGTCTGGGCAAGAAAAACCCTGGAGGAAAATTTAGAGTGGGGGTTCCACATGAGGATTTTATTCTAACCAAGGATAAAGCATCTATGTTGACACCATCATCTTGAGGTGATGGGGGAACAGGCAAGATTCAAGGGAGATGAATTAAAAAGTCATTTCCCCCTCTTCACTATGATCAATATAATCTCTACAGTAAAGTCTCTATATTTTGGAAACTACACTGCTATCAGTAAAAAAGGAAAAAAATTGAACATGTACCTAAAACATGTGTAGATGAAGATGGAAAGTCAATTTTGGGAGCTGCTTAAGAGCTCGGTTATGGAATGAACTTTGTCCCCCTTAAGTTCATATGTTGAAATCCTAACCTCCAGGACCTCACAATGTGACTATATTTGGAGGCAGTGCCTTTAAAAAGGTAATTAAGATAAAATGAGTTCATATGGGTGGGCCCTAATTAGAAGAAGATATTAGGACATGGAGAACACACAGACCAAAGGGCAGCCATGGGAAGACACAGTGAGAAGGCACACATCTACTGGCCAATGAGAGAGGCCTCAGAAGAAACCACCTCTGCTACACTCGATCTTGGACCTTTAGATTCCAGAACTGGGAGAAAATTAATTTCTGTTGTTTAAGTCACTCAGTTGGTGGTGTTTTGTTATGGCAGCCCCGGCAAAATAACACGAGCACTATTGTCAGGATTGTGATATAAGGAGAGAAGACTCTAAGGGGACTCCCAGGTGATGCCTTCCAGAAGGTAAGGACACTGATAGAAAAGGACCATGCTCAGGGAGGTTTGAAATTTAGGTGCCAGTGGAACTATGAGAGAAGATGTCCAGTTGGGTATGCGAGTCTGGAGTTGAGCGGGGATTGCTGAGGTGGGGTTGGGAGTCATTTAACCTGTTAGGTTGTATGGGAAGACCTGAGTGTGACTGAGAGCAGCAGTCTGCAAGAGTGGCTGTTTGGAAACAGCATGTTTGTTGGTCAGACAGTCTGACTTCAAATTCTGCCTCCATCTTTTACTAGCTGTGAGGCTTTGCATAAGTTACTAGCCTACTCTGAACCTTGAGTTACCATCTGTGAGCAGAGGGGATAATGGAGCCTCAACGGGCTCCTGTGAACATAAATGATGTAACATTATGTCCTAGAATGTTCTAAAATAGGAAGTCATACAAAGTGGCAGCTACTCTCATGTAGCAAGAAGCAGGACAAGGAAAGATCACTGATGTTGAAGTGATGCTCAGAGAAAGGTGAGCTGTCTGAAGGACAGTTCAAGAAGTAAGATGCAGAGACCTAAGAGGAGAAGCAAGCAAGAATGTGGGGAAGAAGTTTAAAGCTGGAGAAAATTCCGAGAAAACAATTGGGTCAGCACTGTCACGTGTCACAGAGAAGTCAATCAGACAAGCATGGAACAGTGCAGAGATTTGGCCATTAGGAAACTGGAGTAAAGAGAGATTGCCCTGAAGTAAAAGAAAGATAAGGGAGTGGAGACATAGAGTGTAAAGCAGTGGTCCCCAACCTTTTTGGCACCAGGGACTGGTGCTCCTATGAGAATCTACTTCCTTCTGATCTGAGGTGGAGCTGAGGTGGTGATGCCAGGCTGGGGAGCTTCTGCAAATACAGATGAAGCCTCACTGGCTCCCGTTGCTCATCTCCTGCTGTGCAGTCCGGCTCCTAACAGAACGGAGCCAGGTCTGTGGCTAGGGGGTTGGGGGACCCCTGGTATAGACCATTCCTTCCAGAAGTTGAACCACATTCTGCCAGGCAGTGGGAGGAATAGAATAAAATATAGACATGATAATAAAATATAGACATGATACTGAGAGGAAAAAGGGCATTGCATTCTTCGCCTGTGTGCTCGCCTTCTGTTCTCCTCTGCCCCCAAATGGAACTGGAACTGAAATCCTACAGAATTCCTTATTTAATTCAAAATAGAATGAGATATATATTTTAATTCCTTATCTCATATTTTTCCAAGATTGTGCACCATCTTTTTAAAATTTATTTTAATTTAATTTTTGTGAATCCTCATGACTCTCCCTTATCTGGGAACTAGATTGACACTGTTATTATTTACGTGTGCCTACATGATAATAAACCTAAGAGACAAATTGAATTAGAGAGCTTTGTGCTATTCTAAGAGGGAATTCACTAATGCCATTAGGAAACATTTTCTCTTTTGATGCATTTTTGTTTCTCATTCATAATTAATTTTACAATGTCAAGCCTACAGCAGGCCCACTATTTCCTGCTGTTAAAAGCCTACGTGAAGGAAGGGAAAGCAAAACCTAAGCATCAGCATAGTTTTATCCCCTTATTGTAAATGGAGTTTCAATAGAATGGCAATACTCTTATAGGGATACTCTTATAAGACTAAAAGGAGCTTTGCAGGGTTATCTACGAAATTTTTCCTATACTGAAAGGCACTTTTTTTTTTTTTTTACAAGTAGACATCTCTGAAATGGGCACGTGTCTTACAATGAATGGCATGCCATGGTGTAATGGACAGCATTTTCCTTTCTTAATAGTGCAAAAAATTATGTCACGATTGATGATGTCTTAGATATGATGAAACATGGTAATGCTTTGTCTTACTACCAGGCAAGCTATTCTAGAAATACAATTACTTATTGGTTTTGTGAGAGCCTCTAGATAATAGTAATAAGATAATCGGTGATGTGGCAGATATTCTGCCCTGAAAATGTTTTCAGGGCACAATATCTGCCACATCACCACAAATGAGCACGAAGGCAGGCTGCTCACACCAAGAAACAAGACAAGTCATGGCTTAAAACTAAGTAACATTCCTCTTTCAGTCCATTCCAGCCCTTCTCACTCTAAATACACACACACACACACCCCTTTATGAGCCACCTTCTCACTTTTAAACTTACACAGCTTTTTATTAGCCTTAGGAAGGGAAATCTATCAGCCACTGGCAAAACTGGAGATCCCCCACTCTTTTACTCAATATTTAACTTCTGTTAAATCTTCATTTCGATTTTGTTGACAATAAAGAACTACCCACTTTTCGAAGGTATAGGAAACGCCAGGCTGTCCCACACGTTTGCAGGTGTGCCGCTATACTGGGACACCTCCCACAATTTTTCCAGCACAGCAAGCCCGAACGCATTTTCTGTTGCTTCTCAAGAAAGACTCGGGAGCCGTGGCCTAAAGCCTGGAAATCCTTGAGTCTTTTTAGGAAGAATCTGAACTGCAAAACACATGTCTTTGATATTTATAACCAGTCAAAATAATGCTGGAGTTAATGTTACATCTGTTATGGAAAATCCGACCTACCGAGCTGCCCTGTGATAGAAAGGAACTGCAGGGCTCTGTGGTCTCCATCTTTCGTTTAACTCATGCAAAATTCGAAAGCACGTTTGCCTACGAGAAATAAGGCGTCCTTGTGACTGGTTTCTGAACGAACTCAGCTGACAAGAAACCCAAACGGCAGGCCCAGCTGAAGCATTTTTCCCTAGCCCTGCAGGCTAGCAGGGTCTTTCTAGAATATCAAAGGCAAAACGATCGAACCAAGGTGGAGACTCTCATCCTCCCAGCAGGCCAGGTGCCATCAGACTGTCAGAAGCAAATGTAACCTACCGGGTATGTGGGTTTTCTTCACCTGAAAGTTGATTTTGCCCGAGAGCTTGTAAATTGCAGTTCCCATCTCTGAGCCCCGGCTCTGCTGTGCAACACAGAGAGACAGCTGAGGGTGACAGGCTGAGCAGGCCAGCCCCGGCTGACCTGTGTGACTCAGAGCCCACCAGGAGGCCGGGCCTCCCTCCATAGCCTGGCTTCACGTATTTTTCAACTGGCCACCTGCGTGCTCAGTGGCTCTGCTCATCAGGGCTGTTCAGCTTTCACAGCAGTGTCCGTAAATCAGGTTGGAAGAGGTTAAGGGAGCAGTCAACAGGGTCGATGGGAGACGCCTGTAAGATGTTCATTAAGGCCTCTGGATATAGTCTTGGCAAGCTGTGTGATCTTTGCAAGTTATTTAACCTCTCTGTGCCTCCATTTTTTCTATAAAATATAGTTGCCTTATCCATGGGGATCTGTTCCAAGACCCCCAGTGGATGCCTGAAACCACAGATAGTACAAAACCCCATATAAACTATGTTTTTTCCTATACGTACATACCTATTATAAAGTTTAATTTATAAATTAGGCACAGTAAGAGATTAACAACACTAATAATAAAACAGAACAATTATAACAATATACTATGATAAAAGTGATGTAAATGTGGTCTCTCTCAAAATATCTTACAGTACTCAACTTTTCACTTAAGCATTTTACAGCTTCTCTCTGGCGTGTCTGAATTGCCATTATCACTATTCCAGTGTTTTGGGGCCATTATTAAGTAAAATAAGGATTATTTGAACTTGAGAAAAATGAAAACATTTTCAGAGTGGAGTCCACCAGCACTGCAGACCTCTAGATATCAATGCAATATGGTGACAGTCGATCAGATAACCGAGACAGTTGCTAAGTGACCGATGGGTGGGGAGCACAACCAGTGTGGAATCGCTGGACAAGGAAGGGGGTGATCCGGGGTGGGACAGAGTGGTGGGCGCACAATTTCATCACACTACACAGAACAGTGTGCAATTTACAGCTTATGAATTCTTTATTTCTAGAATTTTCCATTTAATATTTTTGGACTATAGTTGACCAGGGTAACAGAAAACATGGAAAGTGAAAACGCAGAGAGCAGGGAACTACTGAACTTCCAAGAAGACTAGGAAACCCCACTTCGTGTGATAAATCGGATCAAGATTCTCAGCATTTGTGGGAAAGGGACTGGGGCAACCGACAGGAATTAAGAGAAGGGAGGGAGGGCTGCTCATTAGCATTCTTTAAACAGGTCCATAAATGGCACTGTTTTTATTTGTACTGACAAGCCACACTCTATCCTGAGGGTACGAATTGCTGCCTAGTGTCATCCTTGTGAAGACTCCTTCTAAGCATCCTCTCCACAGTGGGCGCACTTGAGGGGTTCCTTCTTGTAGCTGAGCTTTTCTGTCCCTGATCTCCCCCTTTCGTCGACTTTGAGGCATTTCTATCCCTTGGTTAAACGCAAGTCCGTCTTCTGGGGAAGGCGGCATTGCTTTACTTTTCTGGCATCCGGAGGCAGAGAGAAGAGTTGATTGCATCGAAGCGAGATCTTGTAGAGGCGGGGGTCAGGAGTTGGTGCAAAGCCCTCAGCAGCACAAAAATAGCATTTCTTATTTTTCAGCTGGCTCTGTCACTGCCCAGCATGTCATCTGGGTTCTCAGTTTTCACATTTGTATAACAAAGGGCACTTCCAGCTGACCTCTAAGGTCTCTGTAAATTCTGATGTCCTCTGAGATTCTCAAATTGGAGTTCGTACAACCTAGGGAGGAAGGGATGGTATGGAATCCATACAAAGCTACAGGCTAAATATGGTTCATCTTTCTGGAGCACTAACATTATTTTCTTTATATATATTAAAACAAAACAGGCAGTGTGATGGAATGGAATTCAAAATTTCCTTTTTTTTTAAGAAAAAAATAGTGACAATGGGTGAACGACATTGTGAATGTAACTAATGCCACTAAATTGAATATTTAAAGATGGTTTAAATAGCAACTTTTCTGTTATATGTATTTTTACTACGATGAAAAATTTGAAAAACAGTATTTAGGTGGGCTAGACAGTCCAGAAATAAACCCACACATACTTGATCAACTGATTTTCAACAAAGGTAAAAAGGCAATTTAGTGGAGAAAGATAATCTTTTTAACAAATTGTGCTAGTACAATTGGATATTTTTATGCTTTTTGCACATTTTAAAATAAACATCAATTCATACCTCTCACTGTATACAAGAATTCATTCAAATGCATTACAGATCTAAATGTAAAACCTAAAGTTAAAAAATTTGTAGAAGAAAACATAGTAGTAAATTTTTGATATTAAGTTAAGCAAAGATATCTTAAGTAAGATGCCAAAAGCATAATTAATAAAAGAAAGAACTGATAAGTTGGATTTCATTAAAATTAAGAACTTCTCTTTAAAAGACACCATTAAGAGAATGAAAAGATGAACCACAGATATTTGCAAATCTCATATCTGATAAAGGAACATATAATGAATCTTAAAACTTAATAACTAGAAAGCCAAGAACCCAATCAAAAAATGGGCAAAAGATTTGAACGAACTTTACAAAAAAAAAAAAAGATATACAAATAGCAAATAAGTACATGAAAAGATGCTCAATATTATTAGTCATTAGAGAAATGCAAATTAAAACCACAATGCGATAGTGCTACACACCTATCGGAATGGCTAAAATGAAAGAGTGACCATATCAAGAATTGGAGAGGAGAAACTGGAACTCTTTCATACATGCTGCTGGTAGGAATACAGTGGTAGGACTTCTCTGGAAAACAGTTGAACAGCTTTTAAAAGGTTAAATATACATCTACCATATGACCCAGCTACTCCACTCCTACGTATTTACCCAAGAGAAAGGAAAGCAAATGTCCTTATGAAGACTTGTACACGAACACTCATAGTAGCTTTATTTTTATTTTTAAATTTTTAAAAATTACTATTGTGGCTGGCTGACCCTTTTCCCTCATGTTTGTGCAGTTCCTTTTTTTCTTTTTTTTCACAGCACTTTTTTTTTTTTAAATAAAAATACAAGAGAACAAATCTACTTTTACTTATTTACTTTCAATAAGTTTAAATCCTTGAGGGGTACAACATTACACAGAGTCTGCATCCAGTGGCCTTAGCAGGAAGGTTGCTTCAGAATTTGGTATGAACCATGCTGCTATTTCCATGGGCAAGAGTTACCTTTCCCCAAATTACCCTGGTTTTGTTCTTTTTGCCACCAGGAGTCGCTATGTCATTCTTTGCCTTGTACACATAAGCACATCTCTTGCCTAGATAGAATTCAGTTTCATCTGGAGCATAAACACCTTCAATTTTAAAAAGAGCTATGTGCTCCCTCTGGTTTCTGAGACCCTGCTAATAGCAAGCAAAACTGGCCTTGGACTACAGCCTTCCAGACGTATTTGTCGTTTTAGAAGTCCTGTTCCCAGCAGGGCTCCACAGGCTCCAGGATGGTGGGAAGAACATAGCAGCTTTAGTTTGAATAGTCTCAAACTGGAAACAATTCAAATGTCCATCAACAGGGAAATGGATAAATTTTTGGTACAATGAAACATGCACTATTCAACAATTTTAAAAATGAACTATTTCGACAGATACATTATGGATGAATTTCAAAATAATTATATCGCATAAAAGAAACCAGACAAGAGATGAAAAAAATGGCGTAGATGATATAGGTTCTGTTCATTCCTCTGGCGACCAAATCAAAGTTGTCATGGAAACAAGGAGCAGCAGCAAGAAAAAAATCGCCTGAGATCTAGATGAACAAACCATACAACTAGGGAGAAATCCAAGAAAGCACCCTGCAACGGCAGAAGGTAGAATGGGGCGAGGATGCGGGGCTGCTCCATCCAGAGTGGCTGAGACGAAGGCAGTGGCAGCGGCAGACACCTCTTAAAGGGGCCGCGTCTGCAAGCGGATTTTCACAGTAACAGACCTGCTCGCTCTGAGCACCAGTGCCCGTTTGGCTGCACACAGGGGACACCAGGGACTTACAGGGAGACAAGTCGGAGTGAGGGCCAACGGGAGACTGACTGGGTACAGAAGTGCCAGCAGTATCCGTTGTTCCCTGTTCAGCCCTCGCCTCTACCAGTGCGCAGGACACAGACCTGCCATAGCAGTGACATCATCAAACTGGATAACAAAGATTCCTCCGCCCAGAGGATTTCCTGAAACCCTGTCTCCCCCAACTCGGGCCCCACCCAAGCCACATCCAGGTGTATCCTCAGCGAGTCAGGTGCTCCTTGCCGAGACTCACAATGGTGAAGGCAGCTGGCCTCAGTTTCTGGTGTGGACTTTTGAGGCAACTATAAGCACAGCATCTGTGGATTGCTTGCTGAATCTTGACAGGTGGCCCCAGAGGGGCAGAGGCTTGGGCTAAATTTAGCCTGCAGCTGAACTCCTTTCAGGACTGTCCCACTGGACACCTACTTCACAAAGCCACACTAATAAGACCGGGAGCTTTGCTTAGTACATAGAAACAGACACAGAAAGGCAGCCAAAATGGGAAGACAAAGAAGCAGAAACCATATGACAGAACAGAACAGAGTATGTAATGGAGTCAAGTAATCTAACAGATGCAGAGTTCAAAACCTTAGTTATAATGATGCTCAATGAACTTTTGAGATATGTAGAGAACTCCAACAAAGAGATAAAAATGGAAATGGAAATTATAAAAGGGAACCAGTCCGAATGGAGAACACATTATCTGAGATGAGAAGTATATTAAATGGAATAAACAAAAGAATAAACAAAATGAATAAAGAAGAGGATCAAATGCTCTATCTAGAGGACAGGAAAGCCAATTGGGACAACTCAATCAGAATGGCAAGAAAAAAGATGCCAAGACTATAAAAATAATTTAAGGAGAATATGGGACACTATTAAGGCTCTAAATATTCATCTGAATCGCATAACAGAAAAAAATCAAGATGTTGAACAGCTGTTTGAAGAAATAATGATGGAAAACTTCCCTAACTTGGTGAAGGAAATGGACATAAAACCCAAGGAAGCTCAGAGAATTCCAAAAATCAGGGATCCAAAGAGGCCCACACCAAGACACATCA
>NW_006443138.1:3251717-3260634 GCF_000325575.1 Pteropus alecto | reverse complement strand
AAAAGGAAGGGAATGGAAAAAGATATCGCTTTGATGGACCTACAAGGTATTTAAGTCAGACAGAGAAAGATAAACACTATATGATTTCACTTATATGCGGAATCTAAGGAATAAAAAGAACAAACTAATCAAAAACAGGCTCACAAATATAGTGGACAATTTGGTGATGGACAGAGGAGAGGGGATTCAGGGGCTGGAAGAATGGGGTGAAGGGTTAAAGAAGTACAAATTAGTAGCTGATGGATGGTCACGGGGATGGGGAGCACAGCATAGGGAATGCAGTTAGCATTAATATGTTGTCTAGGTGGAGGGTCAGGGGAGGGAGGGAGCAATTGGGGCGATCATTTTATTAACTATATAGATGTCTAACCAATGTACTGTATACTTGAAACTAATTAAAATTTAAAAAATAAATTAATTTAAAAAAAAAGAGAGAAGGCAAACACCTGAAGAGAGTAAGCAAATTGTTTCTCAGAATTTGGGTTTTCCTCACCTGTAGGATAGAAAATTATAATGATGATAATGGTAAAGGCTGCCCAGGACTTGTTTAGGAATACAATGTCAAATGCTCAGTACTGTGTCTGAGACGCTGTAAGTGCTCAATAACCAATCATTTTAAATTGTTTTAAAAGACTTGGATTCTGTATTCAAATTCCATCTCTTCCAACAACTGTTTGTGGCTTCAAGCAAGTTATTAAGCTCTCTAGCCTATTAAATGAGAGTGGACTAGCAGACACATAAGATTCAATCCAGCTCTAACATTCAATGGTTAAACATGCTAAAACTTGGGGTATTGACTATAGATATAATTATAGTAGTTGAGAGAATGGAGTGTCAAGAAAACAGATTGGAGAAAGTGTATCAGAAAATACGAAGAGATGAGGGTAAACAGATTGGGGACAAATTATGGAAAGACCTGAAAAATTAGAAGATATGGTTTGCAAAATGTAGTTTCTTGAATAGGCAAATTCATAGACATAGAAAGTAGAATAGAGGTTACCGGGAACTAGGAGGAGAGGGAGTTATTATTTAATGAGAGTTTTTGTTGTCATGATGGAAGAGTTTTGGGTCGAGCTAGTGGTGGTGGTTACACAGCATTGTGAATGATTAAAATTACAAATATTATGTATATTTTACCACAAACACACAAAAAGAAACCAGACAAAAAAAAGAGTCCATATTGCATGATTCCGTTTACATAATATTCCAGAAACTGCAAACTAATCCAGAGCCACAGAAAGCAGGCCAGGGGTGACTTAGGGGTGTGGGCAAAAGGGGTGAAAGGGAAGGATTACAAAGGGGCATGAGGAAGTTTTGGGTGATAGACATGTTCATTATCTTGATTGTGGTGATTCCCAGGTTATGGTGTCAAGCTCTTCTGAGCTTGGGAGAAGTGTTTGCAGGGTCTCAGGTAACAGGGTAAATGCAAAAACTTCTCCAGGCTGGATTGCCACAAGATATGAAGGTTGAATGTATTGAGATCTATCTCTTCTCTTTGCTTATCATAGTAATGTTTGGGGTGAACAATCTGTTGGTTAGGTTTCTCTGTATTTTTCCAAACAAACCATATTGCCTATTTTATTGATGAGAATATTCTGGTAGTAAGAAACCTATCTCAAACTGACTTAAGCCAATAAGGGAATTTATTGATGCACATATTGATAAGCACAGAGATACACTACATCCGGGTATGGCTGGATCCAGGAGCTCAAATGAGATCATTGGTTCTTGATCTATCTCCATCTCTCTGCTCTCCTTCCCTCCTTGATAGCTCCGCCCTTAGGAAGGTCTCTCATGGTGGCACGATGACTGCCAGCAGCTCTGGGCCTGCATCTAGAAGACAGAGTGCTTTTTCCTAAGAATTCCATTGACAGGTCCAGGATTGACTCTGGTTGGATGGACTTATATTTCTGTCTAGGTATTAGAAAATGCTAATTTTCAAGGTTTGGGTCATGTGCCCACCCATTGATAAAATGCATTTTGAAAGAATAGATTTCCCAAAGAAAATCAGATATCCACTAAACCTTCAACTTTAATCCCTGAAAAGAACTAACAATTAACTTAATGTGGTACTTAATTTTATTTCCTGAAAATTGGAAAGTAATTATATTTTGTATCAAAGATACATAGGATTATGGATGCCCATGATTAGGGACATTTAAGTCCTACCCACTCAGTGATGCAGATTTTTCTAACTCCTATTCCTTTCAAGCTGTGGCTTAAAAGCTAATTGTATTTTACTGCATATAATCTTGAATTCAGTCTTGGAAAATGCACGATGAAGTAAAAATAAAAGCTACCCCTGCTGTGCCATGCATTTTCTCTAGATAGTACTTATTCTTCCAGCACCCCTGTAAGAATGTTATAGATAAGGGGACTGACGGTTCAAAAAAGCTAAGTAACATATCCAAAGGTCAAGCCTGCGAGTGGTGAACCCGGCCCACATGATGCTAAAGCTCATGCTCTTAGCTGCTGTTACCGCAGGTAGACTTCTGTCTGCAGCTTTAACCAGTCACCAGGAGTCACAGCTGTAGAGGGTCAGTCACAGGGAGCCCCCAGGGCTCAGCTTCTCAGCCTCGCAGGTCCTGTCCTGTGCACTGTTATCCAGTACCCACTCAAGGTCTGTTAGGAAGGGAAGGAGGTGAAGCTACACTTTAAACTTGCTCTTCTGTTAATGCTAAAGGGAGATTTGCTTTGTAGTCAGTTTAATCCGGAAGGGTTATTTCAGTTTCCTAACATCAGCCGAACAAAGCAATGTTCCCTTTTCAGTACATTTCAATGTATCTTTCAAGAACAATGTAAAGCCAGAGGCCCGTGTGGAGTAAAAAGCACTGGCCTAGTTAGAAGGAGACCTGAATTCCTCTATTTCTGGTTTTTCCAACAATTCCCATGTGACCTTTGAAATCCATTTAACCTCTCTGGGTCTCAGTTTCCATAACTGAAGTTGGATTACATCAGCGTTTTCCAATGGTGGTAAACATACCATAGTGGTTCCTAAAATGAGCGTTTTAAATTTTCAGTAGTTATGTATTAATTTTAATATGTAAAAAATATAATTATACATTAAATCAATTATTTCTCAGACATCACCTCTTAGGATGACACTAAATAAAAAGAGGAAGTTATTTACTAAAAAATATCAAGTAAATACTAATAGAGGGTTATATACGAATATGGCAAAAATTATGATGATGGCCTGTGAATGGCTGATGTTTGGGAAATGAGAGCTCCTGGTTCACTGATCACTTATTTTGGGCCCAGAACCTTGCACTTTATATGTGTTACCTTATTTAATACTTAAAACAATCCTAAGCAATAAGTACTGTCATTATCATCTTTGTTTTATAGCAGAGGACGCTAGGGCACAGCGTCCACTTACCTGCCAATATATGGCAGAGCCAGGGTCTGACCTCAAGCCAAATTCTTAGGCCTTGTGCTCTGCTGGCAATCTTGGTGGAGTACGAAGGACTCACTGAGTCCCAAAGACAGGATTCTGTAATTCAGCAGACCTCAGATAGACAACGTGAGCATCACTTGGGGAGCTTGCTAAGACTGCAGGTTCACAGCCCCTCCTCTAGAAATCCTGGTCCTTAGATTGTAGGCTTGAGGAAATGCAAAATTTCAGCAATCACACCAGGTAATTCTGAAGTGGGTGGACCTATAGTCTCACGTGAGAAATGGCTGCCATTCCAGGACTAATTAGAATAAGAAGTAGCTGCTGAGAAGTGAATCCACAATAGACTCTTCTCCCTTGTTCACCTGGCTTGTTACTCACATCTGAGGCCTTTTGCAGCCTGTGGGACAGCAGTAACTGGCTGATGTCATGTCTCTTTTCAACTGTTCCGCATACACGCATCACAGTGGCAGTAGGAACTGAATGATCTTTATTCTCAAGTCTGTTCCGAAAGTAGAGCTCTATGTTCTTCCTCTCCCGTCCAGTAATAAAAGAAACTCCAAAGCAGAGAACAGTAGGCAAATAGACTTTGAAAAAATTCAGTGTAGGGCCAAACAAATTCTGGGTCTGCACAATCTCACTCATGCTCACCACAGCCACCTGCCATCCCGTTTTCCCCTTTTGCAGCCAAGGCTCATTATGATCACAAGTAGGCTGAGTACATGGGGCTTTTAAAAGGCTGAAAAAGAAGTGGAAGGATGTGTATGACTCTTCCAAAGGGGCATGAGGAAAAGAGAGGCTTGCCCCAGGCATGGCTTGTGCTAGTTAGGCTTGCTAAAAAGTTGGATGGGGGGGTCGGTGAGTGGGGTAGGGAGTTTAGGAGGGAGAAGAAAGAAGTGAGGATGCTTTCAGAGCTTCTAAAAAGAAGGAAATGACCTTTCGCTCTATTTCCCTCAGAATCACAATTTAGAAAATAGATAAAAAATGTACATAAATAACTTCGATTCAAAGTATGAAATGGTAACAAGTACTATAAGAGAAGTACAAATCATTTCAAACAGGTATGGAGCAAGTTTGATGAGCAAATGGATGAAAATATTTCAGAACTCTAGGACTGGATGCCCAACAACTGGATGAAGAGGATGAAACGGGAACAGGAGCTCTCCAGTTTTTCAGAGTCCTCTGCATTTCCCATTTTCCTTACACTTGACCCCTTTTGTTCATTTAAGTCATGCCTGAATTCTTACTGGCGTCTGACTGTGCATATCACCATGATGTGAATGCCGATGTAGTTATAGCAGATGTGGAGCAGGAAGTGGGTGGAGATGAGACTGGCCATGTGGGCTGGATTGGTGTGGGCTTTGAATGCCGCGCAAAGGAGTTTGCACCTTAAAGGTCATAGTTCTCACTGGAGTGTCGGTGCCCTCTTTACACCTTGCATCTTGACATCACTGAGTGTGATGAGGGTTGTTCTTCTGGGAGTGTGCTGTGCATGGGAATGGCTGAGAACCATTCTCATGCTGCAGAATGGCTGTAGAACAGCTGAGAAACAAAGCTGTAAGCAACAGGGAAACACGAAACAGTGGTGGCTTGGGAAGGACACGAGCACATTTGTAGAGACATTACTCTAGGAGAAGCTGGGCGCATGAGGGAAGGAAGGATGATTGAAAATAAGAACAACAGCTAGAAAGTTACAACAGTAGTCCGGGTGGGACTTGGAACCTACCTCCCCCTACCAGCTTTTCCATTTCTCCCTGACTTGGTCAACTGATCAGCTCAGGCACTGCGGTATACATGGGGCAGGAATCAGCCTGAGGTGCTGAAGCCTACTTTGTTAAAAATATTCATCTTTATGCAGTTTGTTTGTTTTTCCTTCTTCATCATCCCTAGTTCATGGTCTTTGGTATTAGTTTACAAGTGACTTTGGCTCAGATGCAAAGTTGGGAGCTGGTCTTCACAGAGAGCTCCTGTAGACAGCTGGCTGGTGCTAGGAGGGAGCAGGCAAGGAGGGAGCTTTTTGGAACCTCTGAAGATAGCTTTATCCATAAGGCAATGCCTGGACAAGGAAGCCCATTCTTGCAAGCAAATGAACAGAAAAGGATTTTCAGAGAAAGAACAGGGCAGCAGTTTTAAAAAAGTGGGCATCTTCCTTTGCCCTGGTATGATCAGTACTGCTCCCCCTATCCCTCCACCCTCCACTTCCCACCCACGGTCTGACAGCCTCGATTTGCGGAATGTCGCTGGTCTAGAAGAAACACTCTATTTCTGGATTCCCAGAGGCGCTCAGCAGCCCAAAGTAGTGGGAGGGGAATGGACGTGAGGATATCCTTTCCCCGCCTTCCTTCCCAGGGAACCAGATTACCAGGATTAGTTTTCTAAGTGTTTTGTTGCTTCTTAAACCCCTCTTGGGACAGAGAAACTTCTGTATCCTCGACCTCTTTAGCTGAAACCAATTAGGTGGATGGCTGTGGAAATCACAGACAAGGAGATAATTTTGGGGTGGAAGTGGGGGAGACTGCCAGTCTCTTAATTTCTTGGCACTTTTAGTATACAACTTTCACAGTCATTATCACGAATGAGTTCTCAATTCTCTTGGCAAAAAATCTGAGAAGGCAGATCACCTAAACCATCTTATGGCAGCCAGTTCTAAAATTGTTCTTGACAAGAGATTTCATTAGATGCTGTATATATGTGTGCATAAATGTTTGTGCTCTTTTGTGTGCATGCTGGGCTGGGTGGGAGGAGGAGGAAGACTAGGACAGGGGATTAAAAAATTCTAACCACATATTTCAACAAAAGCACTGAGTACATCCTACCACGGGCCTACCACTGCGCTGGTGCCTTGGTAACTAAAAGAAGCCAAAGGCAAATCCCTGTCAATATTTCCCTTTGTCCCCTGGCAGGAGCTGAGATGAAAATAATAGACTTGCCATCTGGAGAACAGAAGTTCAGTTGCAATTTGTTTTTATTTTATACCCTCTCAAAATAAAATAAAATAATAGTTCGAGCCTGGAGGAGATCCATCCCATAACACAGACTTCTTGGCATTTTTGAAGGTGTTCTACTTTGACTGAACTTCCCAGATCAGTCTGGAAAACCATGTCATAGGATACACAATGCATTTCTAAAGGCATTTGCTTTCATGCCTACTGGTGTTCCAAAAAAGTTTGCTATTTCTAAAGAATTTATAAGTATGGAATTAAAATGTTGAAGCTTTACAAGTTGAGTTTTGTGGAATTTCAGACTCCCCCTCTCTTCTAGGGATGAATCAACTGGCAAGTAGAATGGCTGCGTTCCCACTATTTGAGGGAAGAGACCCAAGAGGGTTCTGAAGGTGGGTGGGAAGCTCGAACTCAAGCATAGCTGAAACTAAAATTCACTTCCCCTGACTAAGCCACTTCTCAGCTGCATGACCTGGGCAAGTTAGTAAGCCTCTTTGAGCTTCTAAGCTTTTGGACCTCTTTGATTCCTTTTTTGGTCAAAATAAAGTAGGATGGGGAATAACGACACTTGCAGTGTTGCAGGATGGGCTACAGACTCATAGGCGTCACCCAATAAATGGTGATGACCATGATGAAACTTTGGAAAACAGAACCATAGACATGTGGAAGGGAGAAAAATATTACCCCCAATCCTGATACCTGTGGACACTATTCTTTCTTCTTTTGTGCGTATTATATGACCCACATGTAATTTTTCTGTGTCAGATTATCAGGTTAGGGCTTTCAAAATTAAGAGACTTCCTTGACTTTAGTAACTATTTCCAGCTGAGGGGAGTAAATGTGGCCTAGTCCACTCACCTTCTCCCTGTTCACAGACCTCTTTCATCAGCAGGATACATCTAGAGACCGTGGGGATACTATCTAGCCAGTCAACATCACCTTCACTCATTCTAAAGAATGACCATCTCTAGCTCCCTTGGGCTCCTAAACATTTAATGAATTTTTAATTCTATTGTGCTAAGAACATATAACATGAGATCTATCCTCTTAACATATTTTAAAGTGTACAGTTCAGTATTGTTATCTATAGGAACGATGATATAGAACAGATTTCTAGAATTTTTTCATCTTGCATGACTGAAATTTTATGCCTGTTGATTAACAACTCCCCTTCTCTCCTCTCCCCCAGCCCCTGGCAACCACCGTGCTATTCTTTGCTTCTGGGAGTTCGACTGTTTTAGATACCCCACACAACTGGAATCATAGAATATTTGTCCTTCTGTGACTGATTATTTCACTCAGCATAATATCCTTAAGGTTCATCTGTATTGTTGCATATTGCAGGATCTTCTTTTTAAAGGCCGAATAATATTCCATTGTATGGATATACCACATTTAAAAAAGTCAGTCATCTGTTGATGAACACTTACGTTGTTTACACATCTTAATCATTGTGAATAATGCTGAAATGAATATGGAAGTGCTAATATCCCTTTGAGATAGTGATTTCAATTCCTTTGGACAAATACCCAGAAGTGAGATTGCTGGATCATTTGATTTTTTGAGGAACCTCCATACTGTTTTCTATAGTGGCTATACCATTTTGAATTCTCACTAAAAGAGTATATGTGTTTCAATTTCTCTGCCAATACTTGTTGTCTTGTATCTTTTTGATAACAGCCATCCTGACAGATGTGAGGTGATATCTCATTGTGGTTTTGATTTGCATTTCTCTGCTGATTAGTGATGTTGAGTATCTTTTCATGTACCTGTTAAGTCATCTGCATTTCTTCTTTGGAGAAATAACTGTTCAAGTCCTTTACCCATTTTAAAAACAGGCTATTAGTTTTTTTGCTATTGAGTTCCAAGAGTTCCTTATTTATTTTGGAAATTAACTCCTTATCGGAAATTAACCCTGATCTATGGTTTGCAAACATTGTCTCCCACTCAGTAGATTGCCTTTTTACTCTACTGTTTCCTTTACTGTGCAGAAGCTTTTAAGTTTGATGTCCCACTTGTCTATTTTTGCTTTTGTTGCTGGGTGCAGACATTTAAAGTCCATCTATTCTAAGACTTTAATGTGGACTCTCCTGAGGCTATACCAACACCTACAATCAGTCACTTTTGTTTCTCTTTTTTTCAGTAATGACCTCAATATTTTTAGCTAGCAGGAATAGTAACAGAAATCCAGAGAACTGAAACAGCACAGTCATATTTAATACATATATCTAGGCTCCCAGTCTAGAACCCTACATTTTTTTTTTACTTAAAATGATAAAAAATTAGCAGCTTTCTTCTTTTTTTTTTTTTAGCAGCTTACTTGAATGCACCATTATGACTAGAAACAGAAGCTAAAATCTATTATGTACTTATTATGTGCCAGGTTCTGATGTAAATGCGTTATTTCTATCAACTCACTCAATTCTCATGAATAATCCTACAGGGGAAACTTATTATCCCCATTTCACAGAGAGATTGGGGCTGGGATTAGGAACCTAAGTAGTTGGTTCTGCTGCCTATGCTTTCACCACAGTATTGCCCTGGTCTTAAATCTCTTCAGAGTGTGTGTGCGCGTGTATAT
>NW_006443138.1:3243946-3251651 GCF_000325575.1 Pteropus alecto | reverse complement strand
TATATATTTGAACTTCCCCGCATACTCTACATACAATACATATTTCATTGTATGTATAGCTTGCTTACACACAATAAAATATGGATAATTTCAGTAGGATGAGTTTTGACATACCCACCACCTCAATGAAAATATAACACATTTTCATTATCCCTCGTGGCCTTTCATAGCTGGTCCTCCTCACTTCTTGCCAGATAACCACTGATTTCCCAGTTCTGATTTTCTGACCATCCTGAGAGTTTGGTTATTTTATGAGCCATGATGAAAAGAAGTTAAAGAGAAAATACTTTTTATAAATTAATAGGATAGGCTTTTGTCCCCAAGGAGGTGTCCTGGGAGCAATGTTCAATTGAAAATTAGTAATTATTTGGAAAAAGAAATGAAAAGCTGGGCTGTGAAACTGATGACCTCGTCACCATAATGAAAGGATCAGGATGATTACTGGGAACTTCAAAGTGCCCTGGAGCAAGTTATACATAAAACAAGTTAATTTTGACATGTACGAGCTTAAAATTTAGGGCTTATCCCTAAAAATGGAGAGTTTAGATTTCATATTTTTTAAAAAGAGCATGTATGCATTTGATATGTAAGCTCCTTAAACAAGATTTAACATGTTATCAGATATAATGACAATTAACAAATGTCAGTCCTATTTCTGTAGATGAAAAACATGGTGACATGCTATTTGATTTCAAGAAACCTTCCTCCTTTTGCTCTCTTCAGCAACTATACAGCTGCTTTGTCTATATTATTATATCTTAGTGTCATAGCATTTACAAAACTGGAAGCAATCTGTAAGATAAATCCAATGTCTACGTTTTACAGAAGAGAAAGTCAGGGAGTTTAGTGACTTGTTCAGAGTCACGCAACTCTCGGTAGCAGACACAAGGTCCCATGCTGAAGTCCCGTACTCTTTCCAGCGGTCTACAATGCTCTAAAGTTCTGATTGTTCCTGTACAGCTGAGGTTCAAACCCTTGACTCGACTAGAAATGGCTCCAGGCCATCGAATATAGATTTCCTCATACATCTCTCTCCATTCTTTTCCTAAGACTATAGATTAGTGTGGTGCTTCAAATAGGTACTGAATTCAGATTTGTTGACTTTCTATATTTCTTCCTAATTCACATCATGGTATAATTTACTGTCTTCTAAGGTGGAGATGGGGAAATTGTGAAGAAATGAAGGAGAGTGAGCTAAAGTTGTGTTAAGTTACATAGTGATAAAGATACTTGAGAGTCTTCACTCAGTCATTATTAAAATCAACCATTGGTCTTGCATAGAGATCTTTTAAATGTTCGAGTGGGGTTGACTGGGATGGAGGTACTTAAGAACACCTTGTTATATTTCTGTAGCAACTTTTAGATGACTATAGGTTACTGCTAGTGACAGAGTTTAATCTTGAGGAGATGACCTAATGCTGAGCTGTCTTTTATAAGTGGTTACAATCCACCAATCAACACAGAAGGCCAGGAATTAGCAGATTACTAAGAGTCAATTCATTCTTTCAACTCATCCAAATCATATCCCATATAGCTATCTTCATAAATTAATTCGGTAAGACAAATAGCTAACTCCTCACTATACAAAATACTTTGTTAAATAGTGGAGATAGAATAAAAGATAGTTATCGCTCTTGAGGGGATATAATTCTGTAAGGCATATATTTAAATAACCTCATTGGAATAGAATAATATCTCAACAAGAGCCTGCATTTTGTCAGATCGTAAGTAAAATAATTGCTGAAAATAGGTTATTAATCTCCAAACTAATAAGAATACTAGTAAGCTTTGCTTTAAAAAAATACATGACCAAACTTTTAGGTATAGATTATCCACTGATGAGGGCTATCTATAAAATATTCAGTGAGGGTTTATATGTTTACATTCTCTGATGGTTATACACCATTGCATTGCATTGTGTGTGATAAGAGCAATGGACCAATAATTAGATGATCCAAAATAAAGTTCTGGTTCTTCCCATGTAATCATTGTGGAAGGTTAAGAAAGTTTACTCATCTTAACCTTCTGGAGAGAGTTTACTCATCTTTAAAGTGAAGGGATTGGAGATGATTTTTCTAAGTTCCCTTGGGGCTCTAACATCCAAATTACGCTATTATATATATAAACAGAGGGACTTTTAAACTGTTATGTGAGATTCCCCATATTTTGGTAGCGAAAAGAATAAAATATTAATTCAAAAAATAGATGATTAACATGTACTAGACCTTATATTTTATGAATTTCTTAATCAGATACCTTCCTTGGTGATTATGGATCATAAACATTTCTGTGTTAAAGGAGGATTTGGTGCAGGATTATCATATCATCAGATCATGTTTGATAATCTCTTAAACAAGGGGTAAATATTAAGCGTTTATGTAAGATGTAGAGCTACATGGGTGTCAAAGAAACATAATTATAATCCAGCTGCAAGATGAAACACCGTAAACTGAAAGAATGGGCTTACCTTAGTCTAGGTGGTATGTCCAACACTCCTCCCACCTGCAGAGGATGATGGCGAAAGCCAGGCTCTGTAGAAGGTGCTTCAGATACTGACTTGGAGAGGGCATTTGCTCTCTTTAGTTCCCTCTCCTCTCACCCTTTCACATTCCAGTCAGGCAGGACTGGATAGAAACTGCAGGGCTTTATGCAGTAGCATATTTAAGGTGTTTTAAAATCTTATATCAGTCTCTGACTAAAATATGCTACATGAACTGACCCAAACAAAAGGAATGTAACGTCCACTGACCTTTTTGGTTTTCTAGGAAAAGGAGGACTCGCAGTAATTAACTTATTCTTTTTTTGTTTATTCCGAGGTGTTTTATTTCTACAAGCAAATTAAGGTTCATTGAAAATAAAAGCTGTTTTTGTTACATGTTTTTAAAGCTAAACATTTCCATCTCTCCCGAGAAAACGTCTCTGAACCTAAATGCCTAAAACAGCATAAAATTGGATAAAAAGTGTTCATGGCTTTGAATACCATATCTTAAAATTTTCTCTTGATTTTTCCTCAGACAACTACTTTAAATAACACTTTTTAAAGGCTTGGAGAATTTTCTTTTTTTCTCCTACTTGATGAGACTCCATTTTAGTAACAGAAAAAAAAAAAGGATTTGAAATGAAGCATTAGCCTGAGATAACTTACCTCCCACTTGCCTCCAGAGCAACTTGGATTTCCGATTCTTTGAGGTCAGTGATTTGGGGAACCAGTAAAAGAGTTGGGCTAGTCTTCTGAAGGTCTTGTTAAAGTCACTTCTTATGGCCATAGCTAGAACTACGAGTGTTCCAGAATGACAGAACGCATGCATGAGGAAAACACAGTAACACCCACATATGACACTTTAGCTGTGAACTCGTTTTCAGCCAGTATGTCTGGGGACCACCTGTTAGCCCTAAATCCCCTTTCCCTGTCACTCCTTTGGTTTGTCCTTTAGACCTTAGCCCTTATAACTAGAAACTGTATTAATAGATGTTCCTTCTAAAGAAAGAGTTTTTAAGCTTCAAAAAATCTAACCTAATGCAACACTTGATAATTTTTAAGCACAGATAACCTCCCGCCTCACCATCCTTCTTCATAAAAACCCAGTTACTTTCAGACGAGCAAAGTAACCAGTATCCACTAACTCAGCATCCAACAGAATTATCAATAGTAATTCGAAGGATGTAGTGGTGATTAACAAGTTACTTGATTCCACTTGCTTTGTACATTTTTCACTGGAAAAATGATATATATTTTAAACCTTAGCAGGACTTTACCAATCTCCCGTCCCAATTCAACTGATTCTTGTAAGTCGAGAAATGTATAAAAGAACAAGATTTTTTGCAGAACCCGGTTTGGTCTTTAACCCTTTGTTGAACATTTACCTAGATTTTAACATTATTGTAAATTATTTGGGCAGACACCAATGTTTAGTTGCCTACTATGCAAATGGAACTGAGGTTCTCATCATCACCCCTGAAACTATGTCCAACAATTGGTCCCTTGTGCATTCTCTTTATGTTAAAAGAAATAAACTTATTCGTAGCCTGCTTAAGCTTGATGTAAATATTTGTGCTGGGCTTTTACATGTCATATTAAATTTTTTGAACCAATTTACACTCTAAAAAAGCCCAAAGGATATCATTACCAGTTTTAATTTCCAGGTTCAATGCTTTTTTCTATTTCATCTTCAATATTTCTAAGGAATCTGGACTTTGAGTCTTCTTAAAAGTGACAAGTGAAGAGGAAGTCCAAGTAAAACAACAGTATTAAGACTTTTTCAGATACTTTTGTCTGCTAAAACAAGAGTTAAGACTTCTTTGTTTTCTTTGCAGTGGTATTGCCCCAGAACTTCTATTTTTAAAATTTGAGTTTAACTGTAATCTTCCTCAAAGACAAAGCACAATGTGTAAAATGCACTTCTGAATGGGGTGAAATCAGAAGTGACTAGCTCTGGTTGTGGCTGTGATTCTGAAGGGAGCATACACTTTTGACATTTCAGTTGAGATTGCTTATGCCTACTGATAGTCCCCTTCTTAATTCCAGACAACATACTTATTTTTAGCACAGAACACAAGGAGTGGTGTTTATTGCTTTAAAAAATAATGGGAAAACAAAAGAAATTCAGGATTATTGTAATTTTTTCTGGATTATTTACTAATGAAATATTCTATTTTTAAGGAAATACTTTAAGGAAAAGATTATATCTAAGAGACACTCTGATTGATACAGTGGAATGAAGTCTATAAGCCACTTATATCGTATTTGGTAATTTCCAAAAAAAAAAATTGAAGCCAGAACTTTAAAAGATGTTATAGGATTATTTTTCACATTTCTCCTCTAACCTCTAATTCCTTTTTTTATTACCTTGAAAATGCTCCATTTTTTCACATACTTCACACTTTTACTAATTTTTTATTTCTTCTACTGTTAGAACTATAAGCTCTTTTATATTGAGTTAACTCCGCTAATTTTTCTATTTGTTACATATACCATTTTTTATACCATTAATCCTCATCTTTTGGCAATATATCTCAATATTAAGAAAAAAGCTACGAAACTAGAGATGCAACTTGTTTTAAAGCTAATTTCACTTAAATCGTCATTCTGAAAATTAGGTTAGCACACTGATTTCACCATGTGTTTATTGACTTAAGATGTTTTAAATGAGGATGCATTTTTGAGGGTAAAATATCAAAATCAAAATTGCTTGGTTTCCATATTACTGTAATTACTAAAAATTAATAAAGGAAACCGCAACTAAAAATTGGAGTTAGGAAAGCCTGTAGAGTGAGCTCTCATGCCCTACTACTCATCCATTAATTATTCCAAACAGACAGAGACGTACCTTGCTTCTCCAACAGGTAGTGTTATCTACTTTACTAACCCAGCAGGAGGAAGATTTTCTTCTTGCCCAGCAACAAACCCAGCTAACAGAAAACGCCACAGCTCAGCCAATGAGACGCCACTGTCACCCCGAATACTTTTTTTTCTCTGATGAATTTTCACTTTTTTTTGCTAATGACTCCCTTGGTTTACATTTTGTATAACTACTCAGAGTATCTCTCTGCTTGCTAGATGAAATGCTGCCCAATTCATGAATTAATAAAGCCAATTAGATCTTCAAATTTACTCAGTTAAATTTTGTTTTCTAACATGAGGAATAAAACAGTAAATCTTGACCAATACAAATGTGGAATAGAATTGTTTTTACCAATATAACTTATAAAAATACAATCCCCACAGCAAAGGTTTGTTTATCGGTGTTCTTTTCTAGGGGCACCGAAATAAAAACTAAATCTGCGAATATAGTAACTTAGCACATGATTTAAGTAAAATTTTACCTAATGTTCAGGGATATAAACATTTAAATGATACAATTAAAGACATGTACGTTAGACAAATAGAAAATTAAAATTGAGAAAATTAAACTTCTCCTTGTCTCACATGCTCTCAGACTAAACAAGTATTTAAAAAAGAGCATAATTTTATTTATATAAGTCATTCAACCCATGAATTTATTTCTATGTATATGTATATGTGACACTTAAAATTCCTCACCACAATAATTCATCAATTTGAGATTTCAAATAAAATTCTAATTCGTTTTTAGTTTTATAATGTTCATGATAGTCAAATTTATTTACTCTTTAGGACATAACTTTATGATATACAGGTTTATGTAATCACACTTCGATAATCTGATAAATCAAAAGATCAAAACCAAAACAATTCCTTTGGATGAAATTTCTTGCTGAGCATAATCTTTTAGTCTAGAACTCTGGGTAGAGTTTTCAGAGAATGTTGTCTTTGGATTTGTATAGCATAAATTTACGAAAGAATTTCTACTAAACTTGGAATTAATGGGTTTAGAAGAGATAAAAATTGTTCCTACATCCAATATCCTGAGATTAATTTACCATCACCACCCATATTATTTCTTTCAAAAGCTAACTCTTATTCTTCAAACTGTTGTACACAGAAAAATACAAATCTTTACATTAAAATTGAGAAATTTATTGATATTTTTTCATGAAGTAGGCACAACTAAAGAAGAAATATACAGCTTAAAACAGTTGAAATGATCCTAAAATTTTTATGACTATTTTAGACTTATGACCAAAGTAAAAGTGAATAGTTTTAAATAATTAAATCACTTTAAAAATCTTTGCTCAATAATTTCTCTGAACGTAAACAGATATGAGGATAACTGGGATCTGGGCACCTTGTAAAATGAAATAATGCCACTTTATCCTTCTAAAAAAAATTGTGATCCTAGTAAAACAGTGGTTCGGTTCTGCTCGCCACCCACAGAAGCCACCTCTCCATTCTACCACTTACAAACATATCCACTATCAGTCTTCCAGTTTGTAAGGATGTCAATTTTTGTTCCATTTAAAAATGTTACAGTAGGCAGTCAGAGATATATCACTTAACCTTCCACAGAAGAGTAAAGGATCAGTATATCTCAACATAACAGTCATGGCTTTCTTCTAGTGCTCACTGAGGTCAAATGTCCTCATATAATTATATAATAAATGTTAAAAGGTAAAATTCCATCTTAACAGCAGCCAAAAATTTATATATTTTTATGTATTTACAATATTGTACATATTTACAAGACCACACAAATACTGAATTGTAGAAACAAGAGACCACTTATAGGCATTCGTTTAATGCCTCAGTATTATTTTCTTGTGCAAACTGAAACTTTTCTCAAACTTCTTAGAGAGCTAAAGGCAGTCAACATTGCGAAGGCCACCATCCATGGTTAAAGAGCCAAACCTAAAAACACAGAAGAAAAAAGGAATCTCAAAAGATTTTTATTTGGCCCCCAACATTTTAAAGAAGACTATAGAATATTTTTCAGAGGAATAAACTGTTATTTTTAAAGAGTTTAGGCAACAATGTATTTACTATTTCTTACTGAAACACGGTGGTATTATAAATATATGAAAAAAAATACAATTTGGTGGCTTGGAAAGACTATTTAAAAGAAAATGAGGAGTGATATAATCCAGAAAGTGTTAGGAAGAACTGGTAATTTCCTTTTGGTGGGATGGGATTTACAAGAAAAGATGTGGATTTGGGAGTAAGTGTGACATACTAAACGGATAATAAGGAATGAAACCTTGCTAGAATAGTTTGCTATTTTAGGGAGTAATGGGAAATAAAGTTGGGTGAACAGGCTGGGGTGGACTATTATATTCTTTGAATTCAAGTACG
>NW_006443138.1:3207282-3243924 GCF_000325575.1 Pteropus alecto | reverse complement strand
AGGAATGTAGATATTTTTGAGCCAAGGGAGTGGCATGATATGACCAGTATTTGGGAATATTATTTTGGCTGCAATATCCAGATGGAAGAGCCTGGAGTTAAGGAAATAGGTGGTAGTTTATTACCATAGCTTACATGTGAGGGAGCAAGGAGAGCTGAATGAGACTGATGAAGTGAAATATGGAAACATTTTGAAAGATTACCAAACTTGGTGAAAGGGAGTAAAGTAACTGTCTAAAATAATTTATGTTCATAAAATATAATTTATGTTCAAGAGAGTGGGAGAAAGGTCTCACCGAAGAGGATAAGAAAATTAGAAGGGAAAATGAGTTGAGAAGGATGATAGTAAGTGATTTTTGACAGAAAAAAATCTGAAGAGATAGTAAGATATCCACATGGAAACAATGCACAAGACCTGGCTTCTGTTACTAGTTCTGGCACAGATCCTTAAGTAGTCATTTAACATTTCAGTTATGATTATGCCACATCGTATCACCCATATATTGTCAAATAAACCTACAAATAAAACAGGAGGAACTGACTTATTGGACATGCTTTGAGAAGTGGGATTTTATTCCATAAGGCATAAATAATTCAGTATAAAAGTTTGTTAAAGCATATTTTAATAATCTCTTCTACTAGCTGATCTTCAGCCTTACTTAGGATTTAGCTAAAGTTCTATAAATTGGATACTATAAAAAGATAAATAATTTCAATGAGGTTGCTATAAACCAATAGGAAAAAAGATTTTAAAACCTAATAGGCAGTCAGAGGAAAAAAAATTGAACGAACATATAAAAAGATGCTTGACATCATTATTAACCAAAGAAATTCAAATTAAAACAAGATGATCAGTTTTTACTAAATAAATCAGTAAACATTTAAAAAACTGGTAACATTTGGCATTAACGAAAGCATAGTCTTTTTCTGTTTGGGACTACAGCAATACACAGCTTTTAAAGAATTAACAACACCTATCAAAATTTAAATGTGCATATCCTTTGACCCAACAATGCCCTCAAAAATTCTTACACAAGTACATGAAGATATACATACAAGTATATAATTATGAAAAATTAGAAACAATTTAAATGCCAAACAAATAGGGATGTATTAAATAGATATGGTGGACCCATACATTGGAATATTAAGTAACTGTTAAAAGTAAGAAAAATAGAGCTATATGTATGGACTTGAAAAAGTACCCTTGACATATATAGCCTTGAGACTAAACCAGTATGAACAGAATGATTCCATTCTTATAAAACACACATGTACAACAAACTATTAATAGTGACTACTTCTGCAGGGTGGGGGAGGGGCAAGAGAAAGGGCAGGTAAAATCTTTAATTCCAAATTTTTACAATTATATATTGTTTCAAATCTTTTTGTAATTCATTAAGTTAAAAATATGTAATATTTTAGAAGTCTCATACTTCAGAACTTTCTGTACATAGCTCAAAAATCATATCAGGACTTTCTGACAGTGAATCTTTCCAAGCTTTAGATAATAGGTATAGTGGGAGAAAGATTTTATGAAGAGATAGGAGGCTGGGTTCTAGAGGCAGCTCATCTTCTCAGGGTATAAACTTCAATACTTGTAGACCATGGATAAAGACTATCTGCTCTGCTACTGTGTAAGGCTGGAATGCATGTTAAGTGAGATAATCCAGCGTGAAAGTGCCCTGCAAGTGTGTAAAACATCATAAAAATGTTAAATATTTTTATTAGCATTTTAGGGGTTAGAGAACCCACAGTGGAACACCTAGGGGATTGAAAGAGAAGGGTTCTAGTCTATCAGAGAGCCAAACATGATTTAACTTCTCTGAAGAAGCAGGGTGAGGAAACAGCCATCTCAAAGTGGCTTTATTGGCTCTGTACATTTCCCTGACCTATTAAGATTCTATAGATGAGCAGACACCCAGCTTCTCAAAGAACTGCATTTACAGATGGCACTCACATGCAAAGCAGTTTGCAGAAGGCTCTGTAAGTTAACTAGCACCAATCAGACTGCAGGCATCTTATAAGCAACTCAATTCCAAAATTGAAAAATTATAATTCTAATGAGAAAATGTTATGAAAAATATGCACAAGATTTTTATTTTCACAAATTAACTCAAAATAAGCAAATAATTTTATTAACCAGTGCTTCTAGAAAATGGAATCAATCATAGTTGACTTGTCTTTATCCAATGACCCCAAACAAAAGACACCACGGAAGTCACAAAATGTGAGAGATATAAAGAACCCTTATATTTTGTGACTTTATATCCCTTCCCACTGCTTACTCTATTGACACAGGAAGACAGAGAGATACAAATATAGATATATATGTACTTGACTGCATATAAAATCACAAGGCAGAATGATATCTGCATTAACTCACCTTTCTAAAATATGATTATTTTCAGCAAGTTCTTTAACAACCCCTTCCATTTCTTCCTTTAATTTCTTCATACTATACATAAAAAATAAAGAAAAATAAGCATCTCCGCTCAAAAAAGCATGCAAATGTCTTAGAATTATATTTATATTGTTTTAATTCTCTGGATTGAATTAAGTTACTAAATAATATTAGCAAATGTATTCACAACAAATATCAAAAATTTCAATATAAAAGATCAAGATCACAAACTGAAATACAGACAAATGGAAACATCATAGTTACCAAATAACAAATTTCTTACCCAAGAGTCATTTCTACTAATGTGTTAGAACATGGATAAATTGGAGTCATGGCATGTTTGATTCCACTGGAGGCTGCAATCATTTTCTGAGGCAAAGTTTCTTGTAACTAAAATATCAAAAGACTCCACATTAATCACAGAACAAAGTACCTACTACAGATCTTAAATCAGCCTTTTACAGCTTTAAGTTTTAATTTCAAAGCTATCAATGATACAATAGTTAAAACAATACTCTTTTGAAAAAACATTTCTTATAGATAACAAAAGAATAGTCTATCAGATGTTTTCAATTGTAAAACATCTAATTTCTTAAAATTTGGCTTAAAATACATATCACAGATGGGCAAGTAGAGTTCATACAGGCACATTATGTCCTATTTTTCCCTTCTCAATCATAAGCAAATATAAACTGAGAAGATTTTAGTTTTTCCTAATAGGAAGAAAATTTTTTTTCTAGATACTTTTGATAGATGTACCTCATTAGTATAGTCTTGATACTTCGATACTTCTTCTTCAATATCAAAACATTGATTAGCTAGGGATAATAACTGTTTCCTAAGATGAAGCATCTTTCTGAAAACCAAAAAGAATTGATTAATAAGCTGTCTAATGAAGTATTATTCATACTTAATATATACAATACACACTAAATTGCATATTGTGCAGTCAATCACTAAATCACCCCCCCAAAAAAAGTTGACCTACCTCACCCATTCTTCTGACTTATTCAAAAATGCCTCATACTTTTTAACACATTCATCTGTAAAGTGGGTCATGGCTTTTGTTGCATGGTAATAGAGTTTTTGCCTGTAATTTAGAAATAATCAGAGGATTAAACCAATGTCACTGTTTCTATTTCCAATATTTAAAAATTTTCACATATATGAAATCTGTTTCCTGTAATGACTGTTGTGACTGAAGAATATTTACAGCAGGAAGCCAAAGATTTCTAAGATAGACATAGCAGTAAGAAGAGAATGAGAAAGGAGAATAGTCAAAAAATGTTTATTGAATGACATTAAGGTTAAGAAGGTGGTTAAGTGTGTCCTTGCCTATGTTCTCTATTTTCTGTCCTGTAATAGAAGCACATGAGGCAGAAGAAGCCTGCTCCCTCATTCTCTCATCTCAGTAACCTCTCAACCAGAGGTCAGATGAATGAGCCTCAAATGAGTACACACATAATAATAATTGTATAAAGCCAAGATTAAAATGTATTTTTAACTGTAATTAATTTTAACTTTAAGAATTATATTAATAACATAACCAAAAATAATTATTAAACATAACCTAGACACTTACTTATCAAATTTGTGGATCTGTTCTTCATTATAAGCCAGTCCTAAAAATCAGAATATATATTATTTTTGTAAACGCGGAATTATAAATTTGTGCACAATATTTTTTTCTTCTGAGATTATTACTTTGGAAAGTCTAAGAGTTTAAAGCAGATATCACAAACTTGTGACTCACAGGTTAGATATAGCTCCCAAATGCTTTTATTTGGTCTGTACAGTGTTAGTGTTAAAAAGAAAAATTAACTGCCAACATTTAAAATCAAATATTTCTAATATCTGGGCTACAAATTAAGTGAATCTGAGTAGTGGACCTCCCATTTAGATGGGGTATCCATCCCTTCTCCACTTGTCCTCAACTCCACTGGCCAATCTCATTCCTGTTATGTGCCTGGCCTCTAGAAGTTTTGGAGTTCATTATCCCTGATTTAACATATTCAAATGGTTGGTTTTAAAAAGAACATTAACCTCTTTCCTGACAAAATTAAATCTCTGAAATAAATAACTTAAGCAACCACCCTTACGAATATACTAAATTAATTCAACTGAATTACAACTAGGGCTGATTTATTAGATTAACAAATGACAAATTTTACTTACTACGTTCTGCTTTGTCTTTTTTGAACTGATAGTAAATCTCTGTGATGTAATTTAACAGGACTTGTAGCTTTTCCACACTATTTAAGGAAGAAAAACCCAAATAAATTAACTGAGTCAATGTGAAAAAAGAACATTTAATAATAAGAGCAGAAACTACCAATAAAGTTTTAACCTACTGCCTATCTTTTGGATGAGTGCCTTCTTGATGGGCCCACGTATCCGCCAGCAATCCACCTGGAGATAATCTGCTTTCGATATCCTGAAGACTGGTTTCTATTGTTCCCTGAGAACTGGAAAGCTAAATAAAACCAATGGCTTCAGATGCAGATTACCAAAAGTCAGAAATGATCATCACAATGCCAAGAGAGTCTAAAGTCTGAATTAATTTCTCTTACAGATTACAATTCAAAGTCAGAATAATTACTTTAATCTTTAAATGAAAGGATAGTTTCTTATGTTGATTTCCACCAAGAGTATGGTATGACAATAAAATATGAGACTAACTAGTATTAATACATTTTTTAAAAATTTCTTACATTAGATATCCTTTTTAAAAAACATACAAAATCCTTTTAATCTTGTTTTTAAATATTAAACTTCTGCGTTTTTTAGCTGTAAAATATGGTTAGTATTCTATCTCATAGAGTTATAAAACTCAAATAGGAGAACCATTGGCATAGTTTCAAGTATAAAATGTAGGTGTGCAAGATTGTGTTCGATTTGTTCAGAGGCCAAAGAAAAATAATTCCTCTTAAAACAGAAAGTGAAACCTCATCTAAGATCCTGCTCATTTTAAGTTTAGTAAATTTATCACTTATCTACCACAGAACTAAGTAGTTGTAAAACTTTTAAAGAAAGGATAAAGGTTAGACTTAAAGGATAAATATGTCTAAATATTTTAAGGGTCCTAATACGTACTATTACTTCTCAATTAAAGTTTTAAGTGGTGGTTTACAATGCCACTAGCAACAAATTAGGGTGCCCTTGTTATTACACTCTTGTCAGCACTGGACCAGCAGCCTCAGCCTCACTTGTTAGACATGCATATTTGGGGTCCCTACCTGTTGAATCAGAACTCTGATTCAGTCTTGCTAATTTGAAAGGAAAAAACAGTATCTTACTGTTATTGTAATATGCAATTTTCTATTACTACTGTGAACTTTTTTTCAGGAGTTTCATTAGATCTATTCACTTTTAAATCATTTTTAAGTGTTCTTTGTCTATTTACTACAGATTTAATGTTTTATTAATTTGTATGAGCTATTTTTATTAAAAAAACCTTTTGTCACACTTTCTCAATCTATTTGCTTTTTAACATTATTTTTTAACAGAGATCTTAAATTTTTATACAGTCAAATATATATCTTGCTTTTCATGTTTCATGTCTTCTTTAACATTAATGTTAAGAATGTATTAAGTATATATGTTAAGTATCTTATACTTCCAAAATACAAAAAATCATTTATGGATAAGGTTATTTTTCACAACATTACAAAGAAGTATGAAAAACAACAAATAACCTGAAGGACCAACAATAGGGAGATAAGTAAAACTATTAATAAATCTATTGCCTGCAATATTAAGTATATAAAAAAAAGGTGTTATCAAAGAAAAAAAAAAAACCCCAACACAACCAAATGGAAAATGTTTTTACTATAAAACATTTATAAAAAACATTTATAAAAAAAAATAAAAATAACAATTGTTTGTTTGTAAGATAACAATCATTTAATAATATATATAAAAAGAGAGGACTAAAAGAGTGGTTGTCAAAACGTTAACAGTATCAGAATCTTCTGGAGGTCTCATTAAAACATTGATTGGTGGGCGCTACCATCAGAGTTTCCGATTCAACGGCGGGGTGGCGGGGGTGTCCCCGAAATGTACATTTCTAACAAGTTCCCATGTGAGGCTGAGGCTGAGGCTACTGCTGCAGGATACTGAACAGAACCTATAATAATCATTTTTTAGGTGATGAGCATACATGGTATTATTTCTACTTATCAATAGTTTTATGGCAGGAAATATTTTAAGGTCTCCATTAGAAAAAGAGTCAAAGAACTAAATAGGTTATGAACAAAAACAATGCAACTTAGTGAAAAATAACTGGCCTGAAGTTAAAGCACAGACTTCACAAGACTCTGTGAGTTTAAGCTATCCAATCACCCAAACTTCAATTCTCATTGGAAATCTAAATCTTCACAAAAATGTCATAAAAATGAGAAATACTTTGGGCTCCCAAAAGAAAACATATATAATTTCAATTCAAAGTGCTCAAATGATGCTGGTATTGGGAAGAAGTGTCTATTAGGACTATGATCTGGTAAATCAAGTTCTAAAACAATAGCAAAAATAGAAAATATTTATAATATGACTGACCATGTTAAAAAAATAAACAAATATCGGAGAAGACTATTTCTTGTTTCTCTGAATTTTAACTGCTTTATTCTACAGCAATATTTAAAAAACTTTTTGATCATGACTTATAGTAAGAAATTCACTTTGTTCTAACCCAGTATCATTTAAAAGTATATATGTATATATCTGAATGAGAAGTTTCATGGAACAGTAATTCATTATATTTGATGAATTCTGACATTTTCCATTTTATTTTATTTAAAACCATTGCTGATTTCAATACACTAAACTTTATGCCTGCTGGTTATTTATGACTCATAAATAACTACTGTTCTAGATCTAAAACTGAGGAAAAGAAATACCTAAAAATCAGCCTAAGCTGGGAAAGAGAAAAGGGATATCATATCAAGTTCTTTTTCACTTTTCACTTAACATCTATTTCATGAAAGAATATTTCAAACACTAAACACTTGAAGGAGTATAGCCTTTTTATCTCATTTAATTGGTACAACAACCTGTGAGATAAGCAGGGTAAGAAGCCGCCCATTTCAAAGAAAAAGAAACCGAGGATGCAAAGAATTAAAGGTCTTGCTTAAGTCAGGCAGGAATAGCTAGGTTAATAGGGCAGATCCGGGATTACTCATCAGCTCTCACAATACATAATTTCATGCTCTTCTATAATACATTTTAAAAAGAGATCCAGAAACTGCCTGAAATGCTACTGTAGTTTTCAGCAGAGTAGAGATTTTGTCCTAATTTCTTTTTTCAGTTATAGAAGTGATTCCTTTTCTTGAGAAACCCAAAACTTTCTTTCCTTACTTTTTATTTCACGGAAGATTTGATATTTTCCTACCTGCATGTACTTCTAAGCAAGTTTAAGCACTCTGCATGTTAAATTACTTGCTTTAATTGCCATAGCAGCACACCCAGAGCATTATGGATTTTAAAGGGAGATAGGGAGAGAAAGAGAGACAATGAACTTAAAGCAAAGCAGGCCTCTAGATACGTCATAAAGAAATGCAGAGCAGTAAGGGTATTTAAATACTGTAAATACTGTAAATAGTTCCCCAAAATGGGGAAAGACTACTCTTTCTCTGGAGATCTTTAGGTATATCATCTCTCTAGAAAAGTTTACTAGATGTCTACTTGCCAGCAAAGAAATAGATTATGAGCCTATGATTGTCATAGTTTTGTAAATACTTACTCTCAACAATTTGGTGTGTATGTCTGAAATTTCATCTAACTCTGCTGCTTCTAGGTTGATTTTCATCAACTTTTCATATCTGTATGAAAAACAAGTATGGAAAAATCAAATAAGCATAATGAATACATAGATTTAAAAAGATGTTTTATAAATTACAGTGTTTATCATAACCGTTTAAAATATTGAATGCAAAGCCTACAAAGCAACAGATTCTAAGAAAACTTTATGTCTTTGTAAAGGACTTTTATATGCTTCTACTTATAAATTTGCAGATTAAGAGATAAAATATAAAAGACAACTTAATTTCAAATAGTCTTATGCCAGGATAATAGTCAAAATACTAGATTTCAGAATTAATGGAGGTCAATAGTAAATAAATACTGATTCCATTAATTATATATCCGGTGCAGTACAAATGGTATAGCCTAGGAAGAGGGCAGTTTAAAATATCTTTCTGTTTCAAAAGCCATTCTCAGGGATCAAATTAATAAGTAAAAGTAAACTAAAAGTAATCCCAAAATTCTAAATAGACTACCAAAATACACTTCTAGAACACCTCTTCTCACTTTCTTTGTTGATTACAGGTTTTTTATTTTCCTATTCAGAGTGTCTGCTTTGCAATGTAAAAAATGAGACTTTTCTATCTCAGATGACCTTTTCCTTTGCAAAGGGAAGGAGAAAATGCCACCAAAAAGATGGTGTGCATTTCTTACTTAGATGACTGGATATTTCTCCCTTTGTGAGGAAGTAATTCAAACTAAAGTTGTGCCTTAATACAAATACTTGCATAGCATAGCCTGCTATGTGTGCCAAGGATAACTAAACAAATTAAACAGAAAGGTAAAAATATTTAACATTTTAACCACTATTAATAAGGAAGTAATCTACTCACACTTTCACAGTTTTTTCAATGTTTCTGATGCAGAAATCCAGTGTGATCACAACTTCTGTCTTTTTGTGAACAGTTTCATTATAATCATCTTTAACTAATTCTCTAAAAAATAATATTCTCATTAGTTTATCTAAGGAATTGTTTGTTTTCTCTTGTCTTTCACCAATTACACTACTGTTCCGTTCAAATTTCTTGATATATTATGAAAGCCGAATCACTTTTTATTACTAAAAGCATCTCTGTGAGCCTTATATATATCTAGGACATAAACCATTACTACTTATTAGGTTAACAGTTTAGAAATCTAAGGCATTGAAATTATATTAAAAATAAAAACTAATCTACAACCACATAAATAAGCTGAATAGCATTACATTTTATACCACTAGAATTAATTTTTACTACTCATGGTAGACTGCTGTCTGATCTATACTTTAAATCAATTAATATGATCTCTGAAGAAGCAGGATGACATAGTAAATAATATAACTGATGGGCTTTTGTTCTACATCAATGGTCAACAAACTAAGGCCTGATGCTTATTTTTGCTGAGAATGGTATTCACATTTTTAAAGGTTGCAAAAACAAAATAAAATCAAAGAAGAGACCTTATGTGGCCCCCAAAGTCTAAAACATTTACTAGCTGAAAAAGAAAAAGTTTGCCAACAGTTGTCCACATTAAAAACTATTTTCTCTTATTAAACTAAAAGCTAGTAAGTAAAAGGAATAAAAGCTTCATGGGGTAGATAACAAGAGAAAATGGGAGCTGGGAGTAACAACACTATGAAAATAAATTGAAGCTAACACTTAAATTTCTTCAGAAACTATCTGGTAAAAACATAGAGACTTAAGGGAAAGAAAAAAGCATAGGCTTACAAACTAGATATGTGAACCCATAAAAAAATTGTAAGCATACATTAATGGATTTAACATAAAGGTGACGGGAAAAAAAAAAACTTATTCTTTTTTCTTCTTAGAAGCAGCAGCAGCAGAATGATAAAATGCTTCATATGTGTTTTTGCAAGAAGGGAAGGATAGGTGTACAGTGGGTACACAGAAATTGTCACAAGCATTAAAGCTAAAGAGCACTATGAATCGAGAGAACATGAGGCCATTGCTATGTGTGTATAAAATTCAAAAGCTTCAAATGATGTTGTATAGAACTATAGGCATGATTCTCAAGAGACCATTTATTCTCCATTTCTATCAGATAGAAAGATGACATCTACAAATCATGAAAGGTAAAAAAAGGTCAAATCGTAGTATTCATCCACGAAACATTTCCAAGGGTCATTTTCAGAAAGAGAATACTGAACTAGATGATCAATATTCTGACTTAGAATAACTATATTAAGTGATTAGCAAATAAAATAAAATAAAATACAATAAAATTAGCTTTTAAATTGTCTGTAAAAGTGAGTGCACTCATACTGTATGGCTTTATTTACATGAAATGTCTAGAATAGGCAAATCTTCACCAACATAAAGCATATTAGTGGTTGCCTAGGGCTAGGAAGTTACAGCCAAAATGGGAAGTTACTGCTAATGGGTACAGGCTTTCTTTCTGGGGTGATAAAAACATTGAAAAATTAGTGTAATGGTAGCACAACTCTGTGAATACTAAAAATCATTAAATTGTACATTTAAAAATGGGTGAATTATATATATATAAATATCTCATAATGCTGTTTTAAAAAAAAAAAGCTGAGTGTATACTTCATTTGGGAAAATGGCAGGAAATGGAGGAAGATTCTGAGGACATAAACCCAAGAAAGAAGTATAGGTTGTATTGGATTATATAAATGACAAAATCTTCCAAGATAATAAAATGACCAACAAGTCAAAGTCCTTAGAAAAGGGATTCATTTACTATCACCTTGTACAGCATAATATAAGCTTTAAAATTTAGATATTACTGTCCTACCCACAAGGTTACTGTAGAAATAAAAAAATAGCTGCTAAATATTTTATAAACTAAATATGAAACAAATGTATCATAATAAAAATCGAGCAGCTGACCCTACCTAGTCTGAAGAGAAAAAGTATCAATGATTGGGTACCAGTTATTTAGTGAGGTCTACATGAAGATCAGTTTTCAATTTTAATCTATTACTTACATCAACCATCGTATCCCCTTTCGCATTAATTCCTGATAAAGCAGCAGGGTACTGGCAATTCTACAGGCATAACACACAACTCCTGTTATTGCCTAATAAAGAAACACAAAATGTCAATATTTAGTGCTAATTATAGTAGAAGGTAAGAAAAGCTTTTATATAAAAATTTTCAAGCTTATGTATTTTTATCAGGTTAATTAAAAACACGATTTACACTAATTTCTAAAAGCTAAGGGTAGATATAACGGCAATAAATATTTCATCCTTAACATAATGTTAAACATGCACTGTTTCAATGGAGAGCATTTTCTTATGAGTTCAAGAAAGGATATAAAGTCAAGAAGAAACAACACAAAATTATTTGCAATGGATAACAATGTAAGTGAATAATTTCCTAAGTCATACAGGCATATGGAAAGACACTATATATTTTATTGCTTCTACTACTGATAGGATAATATTAATTTAGATATGTACATAGTAATTTAATTAAACACGAACCTTAGCCATGCTAGCATCTCCATCTAAATCATAACGTGGATGTACTTTAGGGAGGGAAACTGAAACGTGAAGTAAAATCATTAAAATCAGAAATAAAAAATTTTGAATAAATTAGTATGTCTTTTATATAGCAATCTCTAATTTAAACCTTAACCTCTAATTTACCTCTAAATTAAATATGAGTGGCAAAATTCTTTAATGTTCTTTCCTGGTTAAAAAAAATCACTTGAAACAATAATGTTCATTATATAACAAATTACTAACAAATTACCTGCAATATTTCTAAGGAATTTCACTTTTTTCTTAAACATATTTCAACGCAACAAACTCAGTGCTTCTCTAAATCTAAATAAAATCTCAAAGATCCAAATAGAAATTTCGAAATCCAGATAGTTTATTTTTTTCGCCAGTAGAATTAATAATTTAAAAGATTCCAAAATGCACATCTAATTTTTCTTAGACTCCAAAGGCTGGCAAAGTATCCTAATCACACTGGACACAATAAATATTTGCTGAAATTAATGATACAAATGGTTATTTTGAGTGTTAGTAAAATACTAAAAACAGAGAGCTACAGTGCAACATACATGACAAACTATTTTACATTTTATGAAATAAAATATTTAATATCAAATTATGTTGCCTACAAGGCTATTAAATTTTACTAGTCTTGTTCAACTAATTTACAAAATTTTAATGTTTATGAAAGGGCTATATTAATGTCATCATCAATCAACTTTATGGTGACAACCATTTTTACAGGTTTTTTATATTTAATAGCTAGTAAAAACAACAAGAAAAATCTCAACTTACTTTTTTCATATGTCAGTCCTATGGTATTCAGGGGTTCCTGGCTTACTACAAAGATAGGGTTTTCCTCAGTAGTTTTAGGGAAATGCTGTGCCAGTCTTCCAGGTTCGAGAACTAAGCGTCGTCCTTCATATATAAGTTCTTGATTTGAAGAAATAATTTTGGTTTGTTTATACACCAGTTCATGAAATACAGTAGCACTATATGAGAAAAATCCAAAAGGACAACATAATTGGGATAAAAAGAGAGCTGAAGTCTTTTATAATGACAACATCCATTGTTAAGTGATATTTCAGATCATGACCAGTCCACAGAAACAATGCTTGGTTGATGTGGATACTAAAAAGTCTACTGAACTAAAAATTCCACATAAACTGTCTATACAGCAATCCATTCTAAAATATTTTTATGTTTAGATACCCATATTGGATATGTGCAATATACAGGATTCTTAATATTTAATAATGAGGAGCCAACACAGCTTAAGAGCATTGATTATGAAATCAGATGATCTGGGTTCAATTTCCAGTTCTTCCACTTACTTGCTGAATTAATTACCTTAAGCTGCTCAACTTCTCTGTGCTAAATTTCCTGATCTATAAAATGGGAATAATAGCACCCACCTCACAGATTTGTTGTGAGGACTAAATGACTTAAATATGTAAAGAACTGAGGATAGTATTTGCAACATGATTATATAATATTTGTTAAATAAATTAATAAAACCAGGTATTTTTGAAATGATGTTTGAGGAGAAAGGTAGATTCTCCCTAAATAGAGCTACGAAATCAAAGAAATGTTTCAGCAGCAATGTTGTGATTTGTCTCTAACACAAGCCTCTGCCAAGATTTGGCTCAGGCTTGGGTGGGCTTTTTATGTTCAAATAGACTCTTAAAATGAAATAGTGGCCAAATCTAACTCTGATACATATTTATTAAGGCTACTAAGTACCAAAATAAAGATGAATATTATATTTTAATGTCATATTAATATATTTTATTCATTTTATTTATATTTGTCATAGATATTATATATCTAAAAATTATTTTATCTAATTAATAATATTCCTTAATAAATTACCAGTAAAAGTCTCTTTTTGAGTTTTATAAGGCATCAAAACTACTATCTGAATCCCGTCAAAACAAAAATTAAGGCATAGAGAATGGGTGTAATGTTTTTTCTCTTCGTTTTAAAAAACATTTTGAGATTTATATATAATTGTAATAAATAATATAGAGAGATGCTATATACCCTTCATCCAGTTTCTCCCAATGGCAACATCTTGCATGAATATAGTACAATAGTACAACCAAGATATTGATACTGATCTACCTATCTTATTCAGATTGTCCCAGTATTACATGTAAGTGTGCATGTACTTATATGCAGTTATAACATTTGGGTAGATTTTTATGACATAGGCGTAATGTGTTTTTGTTTAGTTAAAACAAATGATTATTTTTCTAGCATTCCATAAAGGCTTTATACCACATATACAAACAATAACTAAACTAATTATATTTAAGACTTATGCTTTAATATTTTTTAAATGACAGGACAGTACACTTACTAAAACCTGGCCCATTTATTAGTAGATGCTATTTTCAGTTATGTGATTAAGTAATTTGAGAGAAGGCATAAAAATGAAAATGGTCTTATAAAACTTGCACTTTAAGACCTGGCTAATTTACTTGTAAATTTTAGAAAATGAAAAAATTAATCCTTTTATTCCAAAGGTAAGTAAAAAGGAATTTACTAAGCACTCAAATATAACTTTCTAAGTGGGAAGTGGGTGCCTTTGGTGATGCTGAGGCATCTTTTCTATCTCCTCTCTTAATATGAAGATAATTATTATATAACGCAAAATTATAATATAGGAAGAAAAAATAAAGAGGTACTTACGTATTATAACTATGAATATAAATCTTATGAGCTGTCATTTGTTGTAGCGAAAAAACATGAATTATCATTCGGTGAAGTATATCACTAGTTTCTGCAAAAAACTGGTCAAAACCCCAACACTTTTCCTGATCTGCCTCAAGGATGTTTGCAAGAACAGGAGTAAGTAGAACTTGAAGACCCCTAAAATAGTATTGAAAAAAGTTGAAGAGTGAATGTGTTATATTTTATCTAGATACAAAAATCATAATATTTACCAACAAATCAAAGGAACTGCTATTACTATTATTAGATTATTTACAAGTTTTTAAAAGTCTGCTGACTTTTCAGAAAGCCAAGTAACCTTAGTTTATTATTACTTGTCAATAAATCAGGGGTTATGGTATTTTTATGTTAACTTATCTTTTACTGATTATTTTCTTTCTCTCCTTCCTAAGTTTCTTCACTTTTCTAAACACATTCTAACACTGTATATACATACACAGCCATCCAATTGATTAGAAACAGATAGTCATGAGGATGAGATAACAATTTAATTTCAGAGTCTTTAATGTCCTTTTAATATGGTACAATATATCATTTTTCATATTGAATTTATGTCTTTTGTAGTATATTTCTGTGAACGAAAAAGAGGCTACACAATATACCCGACAAGCTCAGGGGGAGAACATGGCAGGCCTGATGAGCTTAGTGACCAAAAGTAACTACATAGAATGGTCTGATCACAAATTCCTAATTGGACAGGTAATAGCGGGTAGTCATGTCCCATGCCTACAGCTTCCTTAGTAAAGGTCAATCTTTATCTTACTTAAGTGAGCTCTGTCTACTGTTCTTATGCATTAATAATAACGTACCTTTGAAATGTCAGAGATATTTTCTTTTCGTACCTCTTGAAGGCACAATCACTGGCACCAGAGAACAAGACCACAGAACCCCTCATTATCTTGTTCCCCGCACACTAACTCTATGTACTGTAAATGTTCATTATTAACTATCCTCTACCCACTAATGTGAAGTATGTGTTTCTCAGTTTTGCCATTTATCCAATCCTAGAGATTCCTCTCTCTCTTGCTATGCTTTCTTGTAGGGAGCTAAAGCTCTCAAAATTCAAAGGAGTGCATGGATTATCTCGGGAGGCCTGCTTGCATAAAAAAAAAGGAAAAGGCTAGTTCTGTGGAATTCCAGGAAGAAGAAGATTAAGTATAGAAAAAGGAAAGGGAGTGTCAAAGGGAGTGTCGAAAATTGTACCTCAATCTTATTATGTTATTTTGGGATACACGAAGGAACAGATTATGTATAAAAAGAAGCATAGGAAATAAACTCGGAGAGACAGTTGTGAGATCTGTTCTCCCTCCTGCACCCTGTCTGTCTTCTCTTTTTTCTCAGTCCCCGCTCCCCCATTCAGGTACCCGGTTTGACTTGGTCGGCTGGTTTCCGACACTTTCTCCCACCTCCTTAATGTACCACCAAAGGTACATGCACCTTTCTTAAGTCTTCTCTTTTGATTCTAAGTCTTTTCCTTTGATTCTAACGTATAAAATGAGTTGGAAAGCTTCCATTCTCCAGAGCAATTAAGATCTTGCTTCCCAGCATATGTTGTCAGTTGGGCTCAAATAAAGTCATAAAAATTTTCTACAGGTTTGGATGTTTCTTACATTGACAATTCTTTAAGAAGTAAAATTACTATAATCATCTAGCAATAAATTAGTGACAATTCAACTAGGAATAATTTTTGACTAATAAGCTTAAATATTTTAAAATAAGTGAATAGAAGGACTTTTATTCTTTATCATGCTTTCACTGAATTATAAAATATGCTCAAATAGACTCTCAATTATGGAATTTCAAATAGTCTTAAAAATATATTCTTGACTATGTGACAGGCACTGGAACAATTCCCTGTTTGTGAACAGTTTTTAAAGTACATATTGGACATTTTTAATTTTTGCCTAGCAGGTTTCTACTCTCCCTCCTTTTTTTAAGGGAATCCACACCTCTACACTCTCTAACTCTACTCCCTGTGCACAGATGGGCATAAGAGCCAGGTCTGGTTATGATTAGTTGTAGGTAGCTAGGTGGTAGCATATAGGTTAAATGAGAATCAACTCAGAAATCTTTGCTAAACCTATCGGAAAAGTCTTTCTTCCCAATGAGTTTTCAAAGCTGTGAGAATGTGAGTCTAGCAATGCCAGCAGCCATCCTATGGCTGCCAGGAAAGAGTCCGACTGAGAGGAAAGAGAAATCAGAGAAAAGCAGATCAGATGATTTGAAGAGACCAAGTCTTGACAAAGTCTGAGACTGAGGATCTAGCTGTGCTTTACGTCACATATACATATAAACTTTTAATTACAAAGCCAGTCTGTTTCCTTTTTCACTTAAACCAGCTGAGTTAGGTTTTTCTCACTTGCTATTCAGTCTTGACTAATACATATAAAAAAGAATACCTTTTTTTGTAGTCGTTATATTTTTGATAGCTGTTAACACTGCTGATTAGCAGTACTTAACGTCCTTACTAATTTTTTAAAAAAGATTATATAATATACTTTCTGGTACCTAAGCAATTTTTATCAAAGAATTTATAAGATGGTGTGCTAAAGACTGATTAGACAGATAAGGCCTGCTACCCTCCTGAAATACGCGATCTGCAGTTCAGAATGTCAAATTACTGATTCTGAGTTTCAGCAATATAATTACTACACAGACAGTATTCGTTTCCTGATCCCCTTCAAATTTTATTTGTTTTACCTGAGATCCCCAGAATGAGTATTTTCTAAATCAAAATTTAAAACGAATCACTATTATAACATTAAATTTCTGTTCCCCAATAAAATGAATTTCTCTTAGTAATTTTAGCTGCATGACACAATTTTATTTTGGAGACTTTTATAAACACCACAAAAATGAAACTATCAAAACAGTGGTTTTCAAAAATAATTTTAGCAGTGGAACTTCTAGCGTAAACGAGTTTTCACAGAAATCAATACGCACAATGATAGGTAATATGTTACTCGTTTGTGAAATATATATTTATTTATATATATGTTGAAAGTCATACAAATTATAGCACAAATTATAATAGGTATTAAGCCAGTAAATCTTAATCTGTATGAGAGTGTTCACTTATAGATTATACAATTATCACATTCAGGAAAAATGGAAGTTAATTCATTAATCACAAATTCTAAATATTGATGAGTGTCTTGACTTTATTTCCAGATTAAAATCTAAAATAATCTACTCTGTACTTTTAATTTCTTTTACCTTAAATCTTTCTTTTTGATAACAGGATTCATATCTGATAATAAAATTTTTTGGGGTTCTGGCTGCTAAATAAGACCCATATGAACATTTGAAATGTAGGAGAAAACTATTATTTACAACCTTTTGAGTAATATAAATAGTTTTTTTAAATGAGGCTATATTAAACTTGTTGAGTATTTGTTTTTTAGAACTCTAGTTAACTCCTATCTATACCACTATTTGTGTTCAGTCAACATGAAGGTCAGTACAAAAGATACCAAGGTCCTAAGCTAGATCCCCACACTGGACAGAGTTCCAAGACCAGTGATTAGCAATCTCAAAAATGTATGCCCTGTGTCCTAATAGAGATCTAGCAAAATTATTTATATATTATATTATGTTTATAATCAATCTTTACATTGCTACAAAGACAAAAATCACAAATCAAAGCATATGCTTTAATAACATCTAATAAAGTAAGCAAACAAACAAAAAACTACACTTAAGTATTTGTGATTTTAGTCAACAAAGATTCCAAACATCAAAGTGCAAAAGGAGAGAGCTGGGTATACTATACTTACCGAGAAAGACTACAAGAAACAGGCATGTCTCCACTCCAGTCGATTGGTCCATTTTCTGCTTTCTGTACTCCAGATATTGCACCAGACGGCTTTCCAGTAATTATTTTATACCTGGGGAGGAATAAACGGAGAACAAAATAAGCAGTTCATTATTACATAGCCTATCAATAGGCTTTGCAAAAGTATTTCCTCAGGTGCACCCACAATTATCTACTAGATGAAACTTTGTGATTGATGTTCACAGAATCCACAAAACAATCAACATAACTTTGAATATGACTGACTGAAGTAGAATAGTGGTTGTATGATTATTATATATATGCCATAATTAATTTTTATTTGGGAGCTCAGAGTGCAATATAACAGCATCTTGATGTTCACAACAAAAATATTAATTTTTCCATCTGAAAAAATCAAGCAAACACAAAAAGTTATGCTACAGAATGTCTCTAAACCACGAAAAAAATAACCTAAATCTCATTCATCCATATTATCTAAAGGCACAGTCAACTGGACTATGAAATTACTGCATAGTGAACAGCAGCATACTTTAACAAAAAGGATAAAACTATACATGGCGCAGTATCAGAAAGATTCTTTAATTGAAAAAATACACACACATACAGGAATAGGTGTGTGTACCAAAATTAAAAGTCAAATTTAATTTGATTCTTGATCGTGATAAAAACAAAAATGAACTGAATAAAGAGCTAGATGGGGAAGCAAATATACAAGAATACTATAATGATGTAACAAGTCAACAAAAGCAGCCTTTTAGGTTCTGACACTTTTTCTAAACAAAACCTAAAAGTAGGAGAGGATTAAGAGCTTCATGCCTTCAAGAATACTTTTACCTTGATGAAAATGTAAAGCATAACATAGTGAAATCTTATTTAAGTTTATAGATATTATTTCTGGCATAATTTTCTTTTTGTTCAATGTCTACATAAATGTGCTCTGAGCAAATCAATATATATTTTTTTTAAAAAGTAAAACAAACCAGTACAACTGATTTGGACCACTTGCTGCTTCCTCAGTACAGGCAGTTAGGATTTCTGCCTTAAGAATTTTTTTTTCCAGAAAAGAAGGAAATTAATGTGTGTTGCAGTCACAGAAGAAGGATCTGACTGTGGAGGAATAAGCAGAGATATGTGAAATTAATGCAAGAGAAGAGAAGTGAATAGAATTAATGGCAGAATTCTTAAAGGAATGCTTACAAATTCTTGAAAAAGCTTAACTAATTTTGATAAGATTCAGACATAAACACATTCACTACATGTAAATGAGATGCAAAAGGATCAAAGCTGCTATGTGAGATAAATGCATCGTTCATTAGTAAAGCAAAAAAGACATTACTACTACTTCAAGCACTTCTGATCATTCATTAGCATCAGTGCTCATAAAAAGTTAAGTTTCTGTACTAATAAATAAATAAATTCTTCCGTGTATCTGACTACATGGTGGTCAGACAAAATCATCAGGTATTCCTAGGTGCTTATGAGTCATATGTTTCCTTTATTAGAGAGTATCCACTTTAATCCATTTTTAGTGCAGCAAAAAATGCTGGTATTGATTTAAAACATCTATGACAATGAAAGCATGATTAACTGCTAGATATAATTTATGGTTAAAAAGAAAACACAAAATGATTCTCAGCCTTCATCAACGAAGAGATTTTATAAAAAAGGGCACTGCTGTAAAGCAGGCTCAAGATGATGCTGCACCCAGATTATCAGTACAGTAATGGATGTCTTCTTCTCATGAACATGTATACTGTCCTTGCCGGAAAACATTGAGATATCCAGGTTTTAGCAAAAGTCATCGCATCGGCTGAATTGGTTTTACTTCTTCAAACCAGCAAACCATCAATTTTCTGAGATGAGATTAAAGACTGTATTTTTACAGTTGTGATTATTAAGTCATGTTTGCTTATAAAAAGCAGAGTCAAATATATAAAGGTCTGAGAGAAATGTTAAGATCTAAAAGAATGGTTGGACACATTAGGCTGTCAGTGAATTAGTGCCCCAAATCATTCACTAAACTAAAAAGTATTCATAACCTCATAGTTTTATATGTGTGTACATGGGTTGGCTGTTTCTCATGAAGCAAGGTCATTCTCTAATATCTTTTAAGGTAAAAAGGTGTGTAGTCAATGTATGGATAAAGTTTATAATAGATTTCACATCCAGAACTCCATCTCTCTTTTTCTCCATTATTTGGATTACAATAGTGGCTTGATATGCAATGATTATTTCCTAATAATTATGGCGGTACATAAATGTATAATGTACTAGTAAATGTATTCGGTCTTTGTACCATAACTGCAACACTAGGAAAAAAGTTAGTTACATTAAATGTTATTTTTGAAATGGTAAAAGTTCAAGCTAAGAATTGTATTTCTTTTAGATCTGGTAATGGTTCTAGTACTCCACAGATGTACTTTTTTTTTTTTTCGGTTATATAAAAAAAAACCCTAATAAATACATGAAGACAAATAAACAGTGTGCTGAAATAAAATCCAGAAGGCAGTATATTTTTAATGATGGACTAAAGACTGGATGCCATTTATATTTAAGATATTTAAACACTATATGAAAAATTATGCCTATACACTTCTATAAGGCTGCATTCTTTTTAAAAAGCAAATAGCTTAAAATATCAGAAATGATGGCTAAACAAAATAAGATACAGATACATTTTAAAAATTGTTTCTAATTTTAGATGACAAAACCACTTACATCACTTCCTTATTCCTACGTGGCCCTTCAAATGGTCTAAATGGCAGTGATCCAGTAGCTGCGTGGTAAAACGTTACCCCAATGCTCCAAAGATCAACTGTTGCTCCATATTTCTTCTGGTGATCTTTTCTTAGCACTGCTCTCTCATACATATCAGGATGCTTAAAAAAAGATGAAAAAACTACTAATTTGTGTTCTATGTGAATACTACAAAATAGGTATTCAATAATACGTGGAAATTCTATCATATTTTCCTGATAATTTAACTTTCCCAATCTGAGGAGACTATTTCATGTCTCTCTCTCCTCAAACCTCCAACACCACCTCGTCTGACCCTCAGTTTTGATGACCTGACTTTATACTTTGAAGAAATGGAAGTAATGAAATAAACTCTTGCTTATACCTTTTATCAAACACTAACCTACCTGAATGTGTCCAGACTCTAGGCCTACTTTCTAGTTACAATGGAACTGCTCTAATCAAAGTAGCCTTTTCCAGCTGTGTGGTGAAGCCCATGATATTGTCTCACCAATTCCAGAAATCATTTCCTACAATTGCCCCTTTTATTCTACACGTCAATTTCCCCCTCTCTGTTGGATTATTTCTTTCAGCTTACACACATACTTCAGGATCTCCCATTTAAAAAAACAAAACAACCTCCCCCCCGCCCAATTTGACACCATAACCCCTTCTGCTTCCCATTATAGCACAGCTTTACAAAACAGCTGTCTACACTTAGAACTGCCTTATTTCCTCATCTCCCACTCAGGTCTATGGCATTAAAAATTATGTATATTCTTTAAGTCCCCAAACTATCTCCTGCCTTGAGCTCTAGATTCATATAACTTACTGTTTTCTTGAATGTCTAAAAGGTAGCTCAAATCTAACATATTCAAATAGATTCTTGGTCTCCCCATTCAAACTTATTTCCTTCCAATGTTTATCTTCTAAGTAAACAGTACCACCATCTATCCAGTTGCTTAATTCAGAAGACTAGCCTGCTAGGATTCATTGGAGATCTAGCAACCCAGACAAGTAGCTGGTCTGGTGTTGAACACATGTCCTTTAAGCACAGAAGACACTATGCTACAGTTGCAGAGAACAAATGGGTCTTATAGGACATTGTTATGAGCTTACAGATCCAGACAGATTCTGTTGGACATTCAGCTCTGCAGAGAACAACCAAGGGTCAGTCAAACATGCTTATCAGCCTTTGGACATTTGCCTTTATGGAAGTTATGGACTGGAACCTGATAATTCTTGGAAGGTAAAGCTACAAGAGTATACTCTGGACAAAAGAGGAGTCATTACCCAATGATCCCAAATGAAAACAATGCCTTATGACACTGTTATTTGGCTGTGCCCGAGATACTGGGAATCAATGCATGTAACACTGCTGGGAGGATGCTTCTAAAAGATGATGCAATCTATGAATCTGATACCCAAAGGGCCATAATCTCTGAATTTGGGGGGGAGGGGAGGTGGAGTGGGACTCTTAGGAAATACATTTTAATGAGAAATCAGAAGAGGTGATAAGCATGAGGCATTGGAAGTGAGTGTCCAAACATATGTCTACCAGATACTTGGCATCTAAGTGGTTTCGCTGGTTCTGTGGCACAGCACATAAAGTAACTATTGTCCAAAGAAGTACTAGCCAGACCTTTGACCTGACAGCTGGTACTTAGTGTATAAATGGTACTGTGACTAGGCCAAGAGTGACAGAACATGCCTGATATCTTCCAGAACGTAAGGCCACCAACCTAGGAAGAGAAGATACAGAAATTCTAGGAGATATTGTACCTCAAAAGGTACAATACTATCTAACTGGTACAATTGGAAGGTATTCCCGAGGGAATGACTGACTGATAGTGGCTTGACACATGCTGGTCTGACATCTGTGTGCCCACTGGCTCTCTCCTTAATGTACTACTTGTGCTTGTCTAGGGCTTCCTATTACTGGGCCTGGGCCTCTGCATCTGGAATAGGAGCATAAGGATAAAGCTACTGCAAAGTTCTCAGATTATATAATTAAGATACCATATTAAAAATGGCAGAAGAAAGAATGTTGGTGTTTTCTTTGGATGTTAACACACAAAGGGGAGAAGATTTAACATCTAGCCTGGGAATTCCAAAACGAGAAAAGTTTTCATTTAAATGTGGAAAGATTTCTAGATTGCTAAACTTCAGGCTATTGTTTAACTCATTTGATAACTTCTGGTGCACTGCATATGAAAACAGCACTGGGCATCATCTGAAGTAGGAAAAAGATTAGAGTAAAATTTCAGCCTAGAGTACAGCATGGACTTGGGAGATTCTCTATTTAATGTTTTGTTCTTCCTATGTTAAGGCTGTTAGAAGCAAAAGCTAAACTGTGATCTTAGGAGGATATATGAAAGATTAATAGTTGGTAATGGGGGATCAACTTCATGAAAGTTGGCACAGGATCAATGGTCTGGTCATCGCAGTAACTGGGAAGGGCTACTGGTATTTAGTAAGCAGAGACTAAAGACATCCTGCTAAATATGGGACAGTTCTGAAAAATAAGCTTCTCACATCCTGTACGACTTCTGAATATCCTGCTTGATATTTGTGCAAGTGAGAAGTCTGTTTACAATGATCTAACTCCATTTTATATACACCTAAAGTATTTTTGTAGCTATAAGAATGCAGCTATCTGTAAAGCCACGTTAATTAGAAACAACCAAGAATTATTCAACTGCTTTGGAAAATCATGTCAGTGACACCACCACTTGTAATGTGTGACTCACTAATACGACACGCAAGTTATCACTGTACTTGCATTGAAAGTGATATTATGTATAGATGCAAGCTTCTGATAACGTTTGCCATTGAAGTGGTTCCTAAACTTCTACATATTAAATACCTATGATTTTATTATAAATATTTTCCTTTATATTATTATTAAGATATTATGCTATTCTTTTAATTAGGTATGCAAGTTGATTATATTATCTGATAATTTCATTTCAAGATACTGAAAGGAACGTTATAAAACATTATAAAAAAAGGGGAGTGATCATACAGGGTTGCAACCACTGGCCTGTGTGATCTGGCTGTCCTCTGCACACTTCTCCAACTTCTACCACCTGCCCCTTCACTCACTAAATGACAGCCAAACTACCATCTCTTCTGTTTTTCAAACATGGTCACTCTTATTTCTAGGCCTTCACGGTTGCTGTTCCCTCTACCTGTAATTCTCTTCCACCAAATCTTTGCATGGCTTGCTTCTTTTTATTATTTGAGTGTCAGTTCACTTAGGTTTGAAAGAAGGCTTTCCTTAGCTATCTTTCTTCTGCTAGTCACTCTTTACCTTACTTTATTGTCTTCCCAACACTTCAATCATCTGAATTTACTTGTTTACTTATTAACCATCAATTTTCTCCACTAGAATGTGGGTTCCATAAGAAGAGGAAACATGTACATTGGGTTCACTATTGAAGTCTCAGTGGCTAGAACAGTGCCTGGAATATAGTAGGCACTCCATAAATATTTGTTGGATAAATAAATGTAATCCATTTTAGGTACTGCTATTAAAAGATTCTTGAATATAACTACAGATTAATTTGGGGTTATATATTGACAGGAAAACAATTTAAGACACTTTAATCCATGCCAGATTTAGAATAATCTGAGAAAAGCTACAGGGTCGGCTAGATTTTATTCATTTTATCAGATTACAATGGCAGAATCTAATTGGAACAAAAGTCACAGAATCTAAGACTTTTAAGACAAAACCCAGAGCCATGAACAATTACTGATAGCTATATATTATAATTACTTTCTGATTACATGTTAAAGGTACTTACTTGTAAATCTATTTTCTTAAGTGTTTCAAATGTTTACTAACTTCCCACAAACAAACCTACATACACCATTTCAACCACAGAGCTTTTCTAGCTTTCTAACATTTCAGTTAGATCTTTTCAAGGCATTTCGTTTTTCGTTTCTAACAATGATCTTTTCTGTCTTTCAATAACTGCCCTCCCTGAATAGAACCTTCTGCTTCAGAATTATAATGAATTTTGCTCCATAGGGAAAACTATTATAACAAGCTTGTAATATATTAGCTACTTTGATCCAAAAAAGGAAGTCTAGAGGCTTCCGAAGTAAACAAAAAGGGAAGCCTAGAGGCTTCCAGAGTCAACGGACAGCTTTTTCTTTTAATACAGATCTACAGCATTGATAAAATTAAAGAATTTAAGAGTGTCAGAAAACTTGTAAGAATTTTTAACAGAAAAATAACAGCATCCTTAAAAACATTTCTAATTCCTTATCACACATCATATTCATTAAAACAGAAAATTTCATCTTCATCATAAAAGTTACATAACACACTGAATAGTTACTTGGTTGACCAATTACCCATATTTACAATATATCCAGCTTCTTTAAATAATATTAGTGATGGATGACTTACCAAATATTCTTCTGTGCCATACAGAGAAACAAACTGCTCATCATCTTCTAATTCTCTAGCTGCACCAAAATCTGTGAGTTTGTAAACAGACTGTCCATCTTCCCCTATAACACGCATAATATTTCCTGGCTTGATATCACGATGCACTATGCCGTTCTCTCGGAGATGATTCATTCCACCCACTTGGACAAGGAATATAAAATTCAGGAAATCATAATGTAGGTATCTGTGTGTGTATCTGTGTGTCAAATTCATCGATATAATTCATTCAATATTTACTCAATATGTTTTTCAATAAATTAGTCTAAAGTCATTTTAATCAAAGAATAGGTAGTAATTATATTTTCTATATCATGTTCGAGTCATAAGGAGTTTTTGAATAAGGTCAATTTGATTTAAGGAGTCCAATTTCTCTTAAATACAAAATGGTCTTAAACATATGACTTCCTGAAATACTTTTGGTTACATACATGTGGGCAATCTGCCTGAACTTATGAATAGATTCCCAAGAAAGATATCAATCTTTCACCACAGTTTCATATTTACCTTGGGGGAAAATATCCTACAAAAAAGTAAACTGGACTCAATACATAAAGTAATAAAAAGGTAACAGAAAGATGTGTCAGACTTGTTTCCATAAAAATATATTTCTTATATGCTTTTCTAAAAAGGCCATTTTCCTTTTTTTTTTTTAATGAGTGAAGGTGGCTGAAATGAAGCTGTTTTGGTTAACTGATAAGTAGTTTCACTGAGTGATAGTTTGAAACATTTGCTTGACAGCTGATAGATGAATGTTCAAATGTAACATATGAAAATAAGTTTAGGGGTGTCAACACTTAATTATGAAAACTTAAGGCTACCAGTACTCTTGAGTAGTCTGCAATTATCTATAACTTCTACCTGACTAAAGAGGCTGCCTGCAGTATATTGTTTCTCATTTCATCCTCACCTAAATGGTCTCCATACTGCTTCCAGTGTCAAGTTCAAGAATTCCCACTAACCTATACCTTCTTCATCACTAGACTTTTCCCATTCCTTAAATATTAATCATTTTTTCCAAGATAGAATTCCCTTTGGTTGCCATATTTTTTAAAAAAAATAATAGCTTTATTGAGATGAAATTCACATATCATAAAATTCATCCTTTTAAAGTATACAATTCAGTAGTTTTTAATATAGTTACAGTCACAGAGTGTGTAACCATCACCACTAATTTCACAACATTTTCCTAATGTCAGAAAGAAATCCCCAAACCATTAGCAGTCACTCCTCAACTCTGCCCTCCCCTCAAGCCCCTGGCAACCACTCATCTCCTTTGTCTCTGTGGACTTGCTATTCTGGACATTTTATATAGGTAAAATCATATAAATACTGTACCCTACTGTATCTGGCTTCTTAGCATAATTTTTCGAGGTGCCTCCATATTACAGCATGTATCACTATTTTTCCTTTTATGATTAAATAATATTCTATTGTATAGATATACATTTTGTTTATTTATCAGTTGATGGACACTCGGGCTGTTTCCATTTTTTGGCTATTATGAATATTGGTGTATAAGTTTTTGTGAGGAAAGTTTTTAATTCTTTTAGGTAAATACCTAGTAATGGAATTGCTAAGTCATATGTTAATTCTATGTTTAACCTTTGAGGAACTGCCAGACTATTTTCCCAAGTGGCTATATCATTTTACAATCCCACCTGCAGTATGAGGGTCCCAATTTCTCCACATCCTTAGCAAAACTTTTTTGTCTTTTTGATTTTAGCCATTATAGTGGGTATAAAGTGCTATCTCTTTGGGGTTTTTGATTTTCATTTCCCTAATGCCTAAATATCTTGAGCATCTTTTTATGTGCTTGTTGTATATCTACTCTAGAGAGATGTCTATCAAATTATTTGCCCATTTTTAAAATTGGATTATTTGTCTTTTTCTGTTGTCAGAATAAAAATTCCTTATCAGATATATGATTTGCAAATATTTTCTCTCATTCTATGGGTTGTCTTTTCACTTGATGTTGTCCTTTGAAATGCAAAAGTTTTTTATGTTAATGAAGTCCAATTTATCTAATTTTTCCTTTTGTACCATGCTTTTGGCATCATATCTAAGAAAGTATTGCATAAAGCTGATTTTGAATGTAAAATATTTATTTAAAAATTCTTATGTCATTACATATATACATAAACATAAAATCATATAAATAAACAAACGTACCCACATCTCGCAAAACAATTAAAAATTCAGACTCTGGTAGTCCATAGGCATTAGATGGCTCTTCTAAAACAGTGTATAAACTCCCACATGGACAAAATTCCATAATAAGGACTTTATGTCTTGTTGTTGTCTAAAAAAAAAAAATCAGTGATTGGGACTCAATATAAAAAATAAGTTTTTATATGCCATTATTTATCTGACTTCATTTAAATATAGGATTTGCTACAACAACGAAGGCACTTTGAATTACTTTACCTGGGATTTGTTAAATTGTTGACTGCACACATATAAGAATTAACAGCTTCTAAATTCCTATTAAAATTGGATTTACATTTGAAGACAGTCAAACCACAGTGAAACCTGGCTAAATCTGAACTCAAAAATCATTGTTACAATGTTATAATGGCTCTTTAAAAATTATTTTTAATTTCTAATACTAATAGTACCTTTAGGACATTAGCTCTTCTAACAAATCTCTTAAAACACTTGAAGTTTTTCTCACAAAGAGTATTTTTACTTCAAGAAATGGAGTTCCAGCCTTAAAAACAAAGAGGTGCCAAACAGCTGAGTGGTCCCTCTCACAGTAAAGTTCTAGTCTGCTTATTTGCATCTGAGCGGTTGATTTGTTTTAAACCTTGATTTTAATGTACATTTGATTATAAGATATGTCAATTTAATAACAGCTTTATAGATGAAAAGAAATATTACCAAATTTCATATACATATTGATTATAAGACATTTGCCATTTCAGAAACCTGAAAATATAAATATGTGTTTCAAAGTCCAGTGTTCATCTCCAACTTTTTATCCATTCTTCCTTTTATACAATGGCCCCAAAACGCTTTTATAAAATATTTTGAATTTCTCTACTATCTTGCAGTTATAAAAAATTTTTTTTAAAAAATCTTGTTTTTAAATAATGAAATATGTTGATAGTGGAAAATTTGGGAACTACCCAAAGTTCCATCCCCGAGATAGTTATGCTAATATTTTGGTATACTTTCTTTCAGTCTTTTTTCTATATATCAAATCACATTATAGGTATCTATCTGTATATCATATTGCATATATATATTTTTAATCCTGATTTTCTCACATAACATTATATATAAGCATGTTCCCATATGATTAATTTTTGTTAAATATCTCCTTTTATTACTGTTAACCACTGTGTAGTAAAGGATTAATTTTATCCATAGAAAGGTTTGGCTTTTGCCCGTGGCTACTGGGAGGTGATCACTAGGCTTTAGGAATGTCCTGTCTACTAGAAGTGTCTTTGTCTGGAGACTTTAGTCACATGACAGCTTAACAATGTGATTTATGATGGGGTTTTAGGACATGAAGATTTGTTCCAACTTCTAGAGTAAATGGAGACTAAAGGTATTAGCCCGAACCTCTGGGAAGGGCTGGAGACTAAAGGTCAGCCATACGGGCAGTATGTGATTGAGCTCCAATAAAAACTCTCAACACCAAAGGCTTAGGTGAGCTTCCAAGGTTGGCGATATCCTGTGTCAGGAAGGTTACGTGTCCCTGAGGACAAGGAAGATTCATGTTTTGAACCTTCTGACATTCTGCCCTATGGGGTCTCTTCTTTTGGCTTATCCTAATTTGTATCTTTTTGCTATAATAAAACTGTAATTTCAAGTATGGTGCTTCACTGAGTTCTGTGAGTCATTCAACATTCTAGCAAATTATCAAATCTGAGGGTAATCATGCAAAGCCCCCAATTTGTAGCCAGCCAGAAGTGAAGATGGCCCTTGGTACTCCTAAACTTGCACCTTTTGAATGAATGAGCACAGTTTTGTGGTGATTGTTCTCTCTGAGCTACTGTCAGTAGTCTTGAACAAACTTGACATTCTGGAAGGCTGTGCTCTTAACCTCACGGGTAGCTAACTCCAGGTAACTATCCATTACACATTCTAACTTATTTAACTATTCTTTAAAACAGGGCAGCAATGAACACCTTTGTGCATAAAATTATAATTTACATTTCTAAATACATCTTAAGTAATCACTAAATATAAAATCCCTATTATAAAAAGTAAAAACTGCCAAATTGTTTTTCAAAAGGTGTGATATTACTGATTACCCATGTAAAGGGATTAACATAGATTTCTATTTCCATTATTTCTAGATAATTATCTAATGATAATCTTATTTTCACCATTTCCTCCAAAAGTCAATACTATCTTTTACAACTGAACTTTATATATTAATCTCTGGGTTCCTAAGATTTTTATTCTTTAACAAAGTCTTCTTTTGATTATTTCACTTTCTCCTTGCGCCTTTAATAATTATGTCAATTTAACTTCATTTGTTTTTTTAAAGTAATACTGGTAACTATATTCTATACTTTTTTATTTATTTTTTATTTTTTTAAGCTAATGATGAGACCCTTAATGTGTGGCTGAAAGTTTCAATTTGCCAGGGAGATATGAAAAGTCAAGCTCTGTATATTCATATAATATAACCTTAAAATATATGAAACAAAAATGAGAGAATTACAAAGAGAAATTCACAATCTACCATCAAACTGAAAGATTTTTAACACAATTATCTCTGTAATTGATAAATTAAGCAGACAAAAAAAAAAAGACAGTGAGGATACAACGGATTTGAATAAAACAAGTTTGATCCATTAAGCGTGTATGGAACACTACACCCAGCAGTTACAGAATTCAAATTCTTTTCAAATAAGTGTACAGAACGCTTATAAAACTGCCTATAATTTTGTAGTGTATAAAACAAGCTTCAACAAATTTCAGAAGTTGTTATTAAATATACCACAGTCTCTGACCACAGTGCAATTGTTAGATATTAATAACAGAAATGGAACTAGAAGAACACCATGCTTGGAAATTTAAAAATACATAAACCCATCATAATGGATATTAAATGTTTTGGAACTAAATTATAATAAAAATATTACATACTAAGGCTTGTGATATACGATTTTACCTAAAACTGTACTGAAAAGGGAATTTATAACTTTGTTACATTAAAAAAGAGGGCTCAAAATAAATAAAAATGACATCTATCTTAAGTCAGCTCTCTTTTATTTTTCATTTTACCATTTTCTAATTCCATGATACTGTATTTCCATTGTTACAGCTATTCAAGAATCTTTAAGAATAGATTATTTGGTTGTATGAGCTCTAAATTTCGCCATTTTTTAAAACTCGTTATTTATAAAGCATTTTTTAAAATTACTTCTCCTGAACTGTAATAACTACAACAAACATGACAAGATTAATTGAAACTTGACTACTTACCTCCTCCTCAATTGCAAATAATTTGACAATATTTTTGTGATTGAGTTTTTTTAACACTTCAAATTCTCTCATTTGAACATCTACTGGACGAAGGAAGCTTATGTTATTAAATACTTTGATAGCAAATAAGTCACCAGTTTTCTAAAAAAATAAGAGAGAGAAAGGTTTTATTTATCTATAATATACAGAAGGTTAAAAGGTACTACTAGAACTAGCTATAGCAATTTATCTTTCTTACAGAACGCCCCAAATATTTTAAGCATAGGTAATTTGTACTAGAGTTCCTGACTTTTTTTAAAGCTAAAATAAATCAATCAACTGTTCAATACTCCTTTTGAATTGTATGCTTTGGAATATAGAAAAAACTATTTTCTTTCATATTATAAAGCTTCCACTATGATACAAGTGGCAAAGATAGGCATTTACAAGTCAGAAGAGCTCTATTAATAGTAGCAAATGTGAAAGTATATTTTAGATGAGAAACAGAAAGTGCAATCTACAAGAGTTTCTTCAGGGCCTAACAAATTTAAATTAATCAAAACAGATAAAGAGAAATTGAAAACTACATTCCACATGAAATTTTTAGTAAGAATCTCAAAGATATACAATTAATTTTTAAGAAATATTCCCTAGTTGCAATAATGTGTCTGTGTATATGTGTGTACAGAAGTAGGAGCTCAAGAGTAAGGTTAAAGTAGACTCTCGTCGTTGGATGGCACCACTGTCCTGGGCAAGTCGCAGCAACTTCGCCTAGATGATTAGGGCAGACTGATGTCCACAGACCATTTCTAGAGTATCGAAGGCATTTCTTTTTCATTCTGCTATACCTGCAGCACCCCTCTCTCTCATGACACACTGTAGATCATACACAGAATTACAATGCACAGCTCTAGTTGAGAGGGAATCTTAGAGGCACAAAACAGATGCTGAAGTTCAGGTAAACATCCCATTCTTAAGTTCTTCACATTAACCTTACTTTAAGGCTCTCTTCCAGACCCTCCCACTTCCTTCCACTCACTCTAGTCTACAAGCCTCTCCTCCGTGGTCAGTCCAGATTCTTTGAGTTTAATCTTGTTTTTCTCATAATCCAAGGTTGAACTTCCCTGGAGCAAGTGAAAAGATCATTTCCTCTTTGATCTTGGGGTTCAAGAACCTGCTTCCTAAAGACATTTCATGGCTCTCTGTCAGGGTCACCGTGCTGTTTCTGCTTCGAAGCCCTCTGCCCAGCTTTCCACAAAGTCTCCTCTTATAGCCATCACCATCCTCCCCTCACCCCAGAAACTCATATTTTTCTTAAACCATTTAACTACTGCGCAATCTCGCTCTTCAAGACCCTATTCAGAGACCATCATCTATATGATGTGATCACTCTTCCCTCATTCCCCGCCTCCCCTCGCACCAAATACACACATATATTCTTTCCAGAGGAAAAGGGCCACTGACCATTTTCAGACAATATGAAAATTGAACACTGAACGACAGGTTCATTGCACTGTTTTCCCATTTGTTCGGCCAGGATAAGGACACTGCCAAATCTATACCACCCAACTGAGAGATTTTTCTTGAGGATACGTGTCTCAAACTTAGTCTAAAATCAGGAGAATCCTAACAGAGGTGTGAGCAGGGAACATAATACAATGTTATGGTTGCACTGCACAACCATGATCAAGGCCACTGTGATCAAGGCCAGTATTTTCCAAACTTTTGTAGTCTACATCATACCTGTGACATTACTGGGATACGTGTAGGAACATACCATTTTCCCTTTATTCAACTGCACATTTAGCATTCACTATCCCTAAGTTAAAACATACCTAAATATTTAGAGTTCTATGTGTACATATATACATTAACTCATTTAACATTGTTGACAGGTTCTGTGACTTTAACTGAAACAAGTATAACTTATTTCACTTAAATCCTGTGCCACCACTTGTCTTCTCTTCTTGGTACAGGGCACAAAACAAAAACAATTTTTAGGACAGGATCATCCAAAGTTGATCACAATGGACTTGACCCAGAACATGTGGACAATTCTGGAATCGGAGGGAAAAAAAGTTAAAAATATTTGTATTACACTTCTGATTCATTCTCTATGAACCATAAAGGCTTGTTTTAAGTCAATTCTCTCCCCAGGAGAGGAAATAGCCACTCCCCTACAAATGCTTATCTCACTGTCACTGACTGAACTGACTGGTAATCTCAAGGCTACAGGAAAATATGAAGAAACTCCTTATTAAAACATTTAGAGTTCCTGTTTCTGAAAAAAAGAATTTAGCAGGCTCTAAATATCATTTACTCAAAATAAATTCATAGTGCTGAAAAATTAGTGGATGGTTATTTGCATTATAAAAGGATATTTTTTTACTCCATTATTTTTCTAGCTTCCTTACCAGAATAGAAACTTTAGTAATCTTAAATGTCTTCATGTTAAATTGTTTTAATTATCTTTAATTTTATCCTCCAGTATAGAATCTGACACAAAATCTTTAGGGTTCTTGAAGTGCCTCCAACATCAGCCCTTTTATTTTATTCTCACTTCCAATAACAAGTTTGGATTACCTCATATCAAGCTAGAGCTTTTTAAACCTGAGATCATCTAATTTTATTCCAATCTATCTTGTAGAATGCTGTGTTACTTGTGGCATGAAGCTTTAGTACAGCACATCAGAACCGTGTATGGGTTCCCCTCCAAACTACACATTTGCCTCCTCCTCCTACTCCTCCCCCCACCAGCCCCACCAAATCACTATCACCGAACTTTTGTTAGTGAGATCACTCACTACCATAGGAGGGCTAGTTTGGGTAAAGAATCAAAAGGCACAACACATCTTCCCAAGTCCCCTTTTTCAACGAACCTCCTGTTTTTCTCTGCTTCCCAACACATAACCTCTGCCACCACTGAGTAGATATCACTGCCTCTGACATAAGCTATGCCTTAAAATAACCACAAAAACAGGTATTCTCTTTAGACAGTACTATCAAAGATACCAAGTTTCACATTTTAGTACCAGTGTACTTCTCAGAAAAGTACATATAAAATGATAGAAGCCTTCAGTTTTGTGACCAACCTTATGTCTTCCACGAAAGACATTTGCAGTAGCTCCTTGGCCTAAAATATCAGATAAAAGCCACAGATGATTAGAAGTGCTCTGCATCTCGGCTTGGTCAGGCGATTCCCTTGTTATATATACTAGGAGAAAAAAAAAATTTGCATGTTTGTTTTAAGAAACTAAGACATTTAAGACAAATGTCTATTTTTAGTCTCAAGTAAGATTACCCATTATTTATAGCTAAACTGAAGTATATAAACAGTTCAATGTAAAAATCTAAGTTACCAGATTTATAAAGGCTAAAATGCTGTGTGGGCTCTGAAAAAACATTAACCAGTGACATCTTATATTCTCAATTTAATTCACTTATCAAAAGGCTGAAAAAAAATCCCTTCTAATTTTGTCTTTGTCAATTTTGTCTTTGTCAAGAGTGATATTGGCCACTTCTTCAAATGTTTTGAAAGATTAATCAGCAATGAATTATATTTGAAATATATTTTGAAATTATACTTCAAAATAAAGTAATAATGTAAAATATAATAGAAATACAGTAAAAAATTACTTTTGTTTCCTTCAAGGGCAGGGCAATGCTAATGAAAACAACTGTTGCCAGTGCATGACACTTCCATAACTTAAAATTTGTCTACAGAGCCAGATAATCATAATGGAAAGGGGTAAAAATTATTATTCCTGAAAAGTTACTAACTCTTTGGAAATTAAGGACTGTTTCTCCAACCTCCAAGTATATAAATATAGACGAACCAAGTATATATTACCAAGTCTTAAAAAATAAGCAAGGGGAGCCTACTCATGTTCGGGGGCTCAGGAGGTATATGGAAAATCTGTTTCTTCAGCTCAATTTTTCTGTGAACCTAAAACTGCTCTAAAAAATAGAGTCTAATAAAAGAAAAAGCATCATCCCCTTTCAATATTAAAAAAAAGCACCACCTCTTTTTAATACTGTTCTTTAATACTGAAAAGCTATATAACTATAAAAATATTAAAAATATTTGAGTTCTATATTGGAATAAAAATGAGGTATGCTAAACAGCATAAACACTAGTCTCACTGAGCCACCTTAAACCTGCTGTAATGTCAAATCAAAACAGATCTTAATATTCCTTCGCAGTAAGTTAGAACATACTAGGTATTCAGTGATGAATTAATAACTGCCAACATTCCAAGAAGGATTAGGAACTTAAAGAATGGCCAGGGGTCTAAATTTCAGCAATTTCTGATATACTAAGATATACTTATATAATTTTACCAGCCATCTAATTCAGATAAGGAATATCACATACAGCAATTTATCGGAAATAAGCAACACGTTTGTCAGCTACTGAGGTAACAATTATAAATTTCTCAAATATCTTTTCAACAATATTGTCAAACATTTTTCAATAATGAAAAACCATCCCTGATTACTGTTAACTGCTGTTTGAGATAAATGCGAATGGTAAATAGTATCCACTAGGTACGTATGCGTAGGTAGTGGATACTATAAAACACATTTATCAGCTAAAACACCTGCTCTCTCTCTATAGGCAGATATAAAACTACAGTTTTACACTGATCAAGGGTTAGTGTCTTTCGAAACTATCTTCCAATAACCCCACAATAACAGCATGTTAAAATATTACTCAACACATCCACAAGGTGCTTGCTATATAAATTTTCCCAAAATTTTGACACAACATAGGCAGGCACTCAACAAGTATGTTACTGGTGACCCTGCCTTAAGTGTACTTCCCTATACTGTCCAGAATGAAAGATACTCTTTGTCCACAAGATGAAAACAGGTTTAGTGAGACGGCAAATAGACTAAGTTTCAATACTTTCAAATCCCACTACTAGGTGATTCATTTGTTAAACATATATTCAGCGTTCTAGAGTGAAAAAGGTCAGTCTCCGCTTATGCGTTTGACAATTACTGGGTTGAACATGGTTTGAAGCCACCTACTCAAAATAGCTGGGAAGCGGACTGGGAAACAAGCCTATAGCCATTTCCCCAAAGGACACGTTTGGGAACTTGCGTTATATGCACGTATACTAAAGACGTCTTCAGCTTCTAGCTTTCGGTGAGTCAACCCCCGCTTGTTATCACTAAAACCTTAATGAAACGTCTCTTTTTAATCGTCTGAAAAAGAGTAACCCATTAAAAACTGCCGATCTCGTCAACGCGCGGAAAGGGATAGAATGTGGCCAGCCTAACTCCAAAGTAAAGGGGCACCGCGCCGCTTCGGGGCGGCCAGGGCCCAGACTCGGTCACGAATACATCTTCTTTCTTCGTCTCCAACGTCGCTAGACCTGGGAGGGCCCCGGTCAGAGGGCCGGGAGTCGAGGTGTTGGGGACAGAGCCCTCGCGAGCATTCCACCGGGTTCCGGCTGCCCCAGACACCAGCAGCGGTGTCCACTCAGCCAGGGTCCGGCAAGGGCTCGGCCTCGGGTTGTGCGGGGCTTCTCGGGTCGCCCACCGCCCCCCCCAACCCCCGCTCTGACTCAGCATCCCAGTTTCCCGCAGGGGGCGGCAGCGCTCCGCGCGGGCCGGTACCGGGCTCGGCTGCCCCTGCCCCGCGCGGCTCCGGTCCCTCTGCTCGCGTCTACCCCACTCACCGCGCCCGATCTCCGCGGCGCCACCGCCAGCGGGCTCCCGCGGCCTCCGTGCACCTCAGGGCACTTCCGGCTTCGCGAGTCCTGGTCAGAGCCACGTGACCGACGGCCGGCGCGAGGGGGTGCGCGTGCGCACGCC
>NW_006443138.1:3173183-3207251 GCF_000325575.1 Pteropus alecto | reverse complement strand
CGGCGGGCTCGCCGAGCGAGGGACGGAGAGGGCGGGAAGGGGCTAGAGGCCGACTCGGTCCGCACCCCTTGCCTGCTTTCTCCTTACTATGAGGGTGAAGCTAGGGAGCCCTGCGCAGTGAGCACAATGATTCTGATTGCCACAACTGCAAATCCCGCCCGGTCCGGGAGAGCCAAAGGTTGAGTGCGGAGTGTGGTGATGGTGGGGAAGACAAACTCGGAACTCGTGATTACAAACATTCAAATAACAGGCGTACAGACTTCTGGGCACGTGAGGGGCTATCACTGAGGGAATATTATAGTCTGAAGGGATAGATATTTATTTAAAGACCTCGCTGGCTGCAGTGGGGCAGGTAATCGCCTCTGAATAATTCAGCCGTGTAGATCTTAATGTAAATAAGCTCACTTAATTTCCTTTTAAACAGCATTTGGGGAAATGGCAATTGTGGAGCGCTTAAGGACTTAAAATCAGGTCCAGCAACATTCGTGTTACCAAGACCTCAGGCAGCTGTTCCCTAGAGGGGTGATCCCTTCTGACCACTGACAGCACTGCAACCTTCTCAGCGTAAGGGGCCGCAGAGACTTCTGCAGATCTAGGGCTAAATTTCTGAGAAGAGGAGGGAGAGAGTTCTTCCCAAATGACAACTACAGCCACCGGCAGTGAAATGGGAAACCATGGCAGAGTGGTTGAGAGCAGAGGCTTTTGAATGGAACAGACCTGGGGTTACAGTTCCAGCTCTCCCTGCCAAATACTGAACTTTAAACAAGTTTTTGGTAGTCGTTTTTTGTTTACCTAAGTCTGTTATAGGTATGATAAAGGTAACAAAGGCCACTGCAATGCATTGTTACAAAAGGCAGTTACTTTATTAGACTTTTAAACAATGTTTTAAGTGATGGAATCATTCTAACAACAAAGAAATCTATTCACTGCTTACAATTCCAGTTTCTGTTCCCCCATTTCTAATACCAAGAGGACCTGTCAAAGTTCCTTATAGCAGTAAAACCCACAGCTCAAAGTTAAATGGAAGAAGTGATTAGCTGAGTCCAAGGTCTCAATTCACATATTTACCACATAATAATTGATACACATTGAATACCAGTGTTTTCTTAAAGGTCAAGCTGCTTGTGAACCAATTAGTAATCATTTATTTTACCACTTAAACTTAGGCATAGAACTAAACCAGGCATCATAAAACCCTTGTGGTTCCATAGTTCGGTCACACAAATCTCTAAGTCTTTGCCTCAATGTTATGTCACTTGTTAACAGATTCACCCTTCGAACAATTATTTGGGTGTTTTCTTTTGGAAACTATAATACAAATAAGGTGATTGATTATGGAAGTTTCCTAATTGCTGTGGTATTATGTGAAGTGCTCTTGGCAACTTCAGGGAATGAAGATAGGAATTATTATATATGATTATATAACATGAAATTTAATTTTGATTAGACTCTTAATTTCCATGTTTTGATTTCCCTTAAGCTATGAACACATTTGAATCTTTTGAAAGGCTTTAAAGAGCCAGGGGGAAGGGAAGAGGGAGGAGGTATCACCTTTACATATTTGGAATAGTACAATAACCAAAGCTAGTATCAAGCCTTCATGTGCAGGTACTATAATAAGCTCTTTTTATGTTTATTAAATTCTTAGTTCTGAGATAGCTACCATTATTTCTCCCATTTTGCAGATAGGGAAACTGTGCAGGGAGGTTATTTAATTTGCTCAAGGTTCTAAAACCAGTTAGTGGCAGAACTGTTATTTGAATCTACTTAATCTGGATCTGGAGCCTGTACCCTAACCACTGTGCTATGCTACTCATTAGTATACTTTGAACAATTAGTACTATTGCAATAGGTGCAATTATCTCTCCCATAGTATCGGGAGCTTATCAACCAAAACACTCAGATTTCACTCATTTAGAATACAATTTTAGGGAATTCATAGACCACTAAAGGCCATCCATAAAATCCCTAGGGACCATAGAGGCAAAAGGTTTAAAAAAAAAAAAAAAAAAAGAACCATCCTTCTTCTAAAACCTTACTTAGACTTTTAGAATTGAAATTTAAATGAATATAGTAATTCTGCTACTCGGTTTTGTCCCTTTCTTAATTTTCCAGTGCTACTACTGATACTATTGTTTTTCTTCTTGCTTTTTTGCATAGTCATGAATAAAAATGAGAGAAGACAGGGGAGGGTAGTTCCAGGAACTAAATGGGCAGCAACTACTTATTAGTGTCATTAATATATAGGTATATACTGCATGGTATATACTGCATAGGTATATACTAAGTAGACCCAATAAAAGAGAGAGAGAGAAAAAAAAAAAGGATTTTTAATTCTATCAACAGATTCACACAGGCTTTTTCTAGGGCATTTTTAAAAGATTCTATGAACTAAGTTGCATGTAACCTTTTAGGAGCATAATAAAATAAAATAAAATAAAATAAATCACCCGTAAGCTTATATCTACAGTCCTTTAAATGGGAACTCAGGGAGATGAGAAAATAAGGCTACAGTATTTGTAATAATCCAAAAAAGACTTGGTAGATTCACTATGTAAAATTTATTTTATTTTATTTTTTATAAAAAAGGTATAACACCGGCACCTACTCTTAAATCAGTTAATTTATGAAACCATTCTCTTTTGTAGAATACATATTGGCATCGAAACAGTTTAAAGAAATGTAATGGCTATCTACAAAAAATTAGTTTTAATCTGTTGTATTCCCCCCATACTTTGAGTCTGCACACATAAAAGAAAATTTAATTTCTTAAACATTTTATATTCAGCAATTAAAAAAAAGTACACTGTTTTCCTGCTATGGTCTTTATAAAGGACTTAAAGTTTCAAGTGAAAAAAAAAGTACTAGAATAACTCTGCTGTATCTTCTAACAGCATTTTTATATAGAACAATTTGAATTGGCATGCAAGCAACTTTTGTCGTCACATACCTGTATTTAGGGAAAATTACACCTATTTTACAGAAAAATCCCAATACATACACTGCAATAAGCTCAAAGCAAAGTTAAAAAGACCAATATGAATGAATGGCACACAAAAATTGCTTCTTTACAAATTATTAACTGGAATTCCTGATCATGAATCCAGATCATGAAGTAGGCACAGGGAGATCCAGTCCTTAGGGCTTTGCTCTCTGGAAGAACACCTACAAATAAAGTATTTGTACAATTAGTACTAATGTTTGAAGATATCACCTTTTACTTGAAGAATGACTCTGAGTTACCGAGTGCTAGCCACTCTTTTGTAAAATTCAACAGATATTTAACAGATATAAAACATTTCATGTATTTCATAAATCTACACATAATACAAATTAAGAACTTTCTCTTCTGGACAATTTGATAAAGTCTAGAGATAACTTACTGACATTACTCAAATGAGTAACTAGTGAAAATATGGTATTACCGCTAATGCTATGAAATTCAAGTGGTCAGAGGAAAAACATACTCTTTGCTGATGGCAATACTGTCTAAGTTAATGCTGAGAAAATTAAATTTTGAAAAAGACTAAATTTTGAGGAAGAAACAAAAATCAAAGCTACAGATAGCAGTTGTTACCCCTTAAGGAATTCAATATTTATTCGATTATAAAAAAGTACTTCCAATTCAACATTTGAGACTATGAACGAGTATGCTAGAGACTGTGCTAGGCACTGGCCGAACATTACATACTACCTTCCATAGTTAGGTGCATTTAAGTGAGCACCAGAAAGAGTAAATGGTAGGCAGTAAGCTCATTAAGGAGGACTGTACTGACCACGGTATCACTAGTACCAGCAGATCGGACATTCATTTAACAACAGATCATCTACGAAGAGAAAAGAATGATCACTAAATGAGCAAAAGAAAGCCTTATTATAAGGAGGCCATGGTTCAGGTAAGCCTAGAAGAATGGAAGAGGGGTGCTAATAAGGCAGAATATTTGGAGACCACCAAGAATGGCGAAGACCATTCCTGCAAGAGGAACTAGAAAAGTAATCTGAGATCAGTATATGAAAAAACCCTGAACGCAAAACTAAGAAACATGAACTTGTTTTCTGTCAACAATAGGCTTATGAAGATTATGAGAGAGGAGAATGAATTTCAGAAGACTGTTCAATATTTTCAAACAGATCTGCTTGGTTAGAAAAAGGGAAGGGAGATCAGTAAGATAACAAGCCCACACCAGACAGAAAGGGACAGCAAGTAAGGGGGAAGAACCAGCAAGATCTGAGGATCAATCATATATGAAGAGTAGGCACAAAAGAAGGAATTCCATTTCTCCAACCAGAAGACTAATGTTATCATTGAGATAATGCTATCACTAAAGAGAAGTTGGGCTTGGGAGAAAGACTTTTCTTTTTATAATTGCGGTTTAGATAAATAGGTTTGGAGCACAAGCCTGCTAAAATGTACCCAGATCTATTGTTACAGATACCTCTAATAGTTACAATTCTTTGAGGCCTTTAATCCAGTTTGAATCATCCTTATTCAGCAGAGGTTACCTCTATAGGCACTTTGCTTTTATAGTGATAAGGGAGTGGGAGGGTTCCCAGTGATAAACAGTAATTCTCAACATTCTTCTCACAAACTCTTTTGTCAGTTTAAGCTGACAAGCTACTACTACTGGGGAAAAAAACTGACAAGGGAAGAGATTAGAACCAAAGTCAAAGGATGGCACATTTATTTATTCAGCAAAGTCCCCTTGACTTATAAATTCTGCTGAATGCCTTGGGCAAAAGAACCAGGTAGCCATTCATTAAATTACCTGCTACCAAGACATTTAGCATAGTGCTTTGCCCTCACATTTGTTGAATGAAGATAATAAATAAAAATAAAGAAGAGTTACTCATCCTGTCACACTATAATTTTATTTGCAGAACACAAGCTCCTTATGGGCAGGGAAAGTCATCCATCTCGGTATTTGCAGCAATTACTACAGTACTTGTTACATAAAAAATAAGAGTACCGAATGACTACTTAGGTGAAAGCAAGATAGTACTGCTTCATGGATTCAACTGTAAATATGAATACCAAATAAACATTTGATACTTCTTGCCAACTTGGAGCATTTACTTTTTTTAATTCAGTGATTTTACAAAGGTAAAAAGAGCCTTGATGGCCAAATTTGAGGACTCTACTTTTTGTCCATTTTACAATTCAAAGGTTTCAAAATGGGATATAACCAAGTAACTCATACTTCTGTTTTTATATTTTTAGCTCCTTCCCTTCAACTAAATATAGGCAACTGTTCTTAAACATTATTTGTTCTGCCAATGCTCTAGTTCCTATTTAATTACATCACGAAACTATAAAAGAAAACTGGCATTTCATATGGATATGCTCAGGCACATACACATTCAGTGTTCTTACCTAACTTTCTATGATCTTTTGTTCAGCTGAAAGGGGTTTCACAGAAGACTCCAAAATATAACGTCTATAACTGCAGATTCTTAGAAGCAGGTTTTTGAGCAAAGAGATCCCAAAATAAGTGACAGTTGGTCAAACTACAGTATGACACAGTATCCTATAATATATATTCTCTCTTGGCTCTGAAATGTTGCCTAATTATATGAAAATATGTACATCTTCTAAATACCTACCTTTAAGTAGTTTTTAAAAACTTTAGCATCAGGCTGCTGAAGTGCTTGACAAAACTCCTGGGGGACCAGGAGAGAAGAGAATGATTATGATTTATCCTAATTCAAATCCACAGCATTATTTTAAAATTGTGGTAAAAACATAAAATTGACCATCTTAACCATGTTTATGTGTACAGTACAGTAGTGTTTACTATATGCACACTGTTATGCAACAGATCTCTAGAACTTTTTCATCTTGCAAATATCCATTGAAGAACTTCCACTTCCCTCCCTCTCCCCAACTCACAGTCCCTGGCCATCACCATTCTACTTTGTATTTCTAAGAGTATGTCTACTTTAGATACTTCATATAAGTAGAATCATGCATTATTTGTCTTTTTGTGACTGGCTTATTTTATTTAGCATCAAGACCTCAAGGTTCGTCCAAGTTCTATCATATGACAGGATTTCCATTTCTTAAGGCTGAATAATATTCCACTGTGTATAATCCAATGTGGTATATGCCATGTTCTATTATCCATTTATCCATCAACAGACATTTGTGTTGCTTCAAATCTACAGTATTTCTAACTCATACAAAATTAACCTGAATAGTTCCTTACCAAAAAAGGTTATACGGTATTCTCAAATGTAATACTTGTCAGACAGGCTGCTTTCACTTTTAAGAACATGGCTGTCCTAGACAAAGGTTGACTCATGCCTAAGAAGGGTGACTGAGACAAAAACTACATTGCTATGGCTGTTCTCACCTAGCAAGTAACTGGGCAAAGCCAGACCAAAAGAAAAAGAGAAAATTTTCTACAAAAGAATTCTGAAAACTGTGTTGTCAGAAGGCATCTGAAAAAGAGAGAACTGAGGCACCCTTATCCTTACAATCAAATTTTAGATAGAAATATAATTTTGCCTCATTGATCAATCTGGGAGAATATTAGCTATTCAAAACTTTATGATATATTTCTATTTTTGATGGGTGTTAAGATCACCTGAGTAATTAGTAATTTATTGTTTTCATAAAAATATTGTAACAGGCTTATGTAACAAGTGATAACTGAAAAAATTCATTAAAATCTAAAGTTAAAGATGGTGTGTCATAAGAGACCATAAATTCATTAAAAATGAGTTTTATGATTACTCATGTGAGATCCTATTTTTCAATTTTTTCAATACCTTTTATAAAACAACATCATTAATCACTTTGATGATGAAATAACTTTTAGACTTTACACAAAAGATTCTAACTCCAGCTTTAATCAAAACCTTGATGCCTCATTAGATCTATGTGCTCCTGGACAAGAAGTCTGGATAACTATATGCCATTAAAAAAAATGACTTTGTAATAGTGCAAAAGTATGAGATAGCTTTCCAGCCCCTTACCTCAAAATATAGTTTCAGATTTACAAATTAAGCACTGGTAAGCTTGGCATATATAAAATGAACTACCCGGAGCGAACTTTCAGAACAGAGGTTTGTGCGCCACAGTCCCCTTTGGTAGTCTGGGGGAGCCTACTGGACCCCTTTTAGAATGTTTTTAACACATGGGATTACAAAAGAACTAGTAATGAATTTATGGTTATCAAAAATATTTTTGACATGTGATAAAATAATAAGACTTATTCACACAGCAAGATCTAGTGGCATACCGTAACTCATAATTTCAAAATATTGATGAGTCTAAACAATATTTCAAGATCTCTACAACTAATGTGATATGAAAATACCTATGATTTCCATTGATGACAAAGTGACAGGCAATGCAAATAGTGCTCTAATTTGTCAACTACACAATGCTAGGAAATGAAAATTTGGTTAAAGTTTAGTGAAAATAAAAGTACAAATTTTCCCATTCGATTTCACAGACCCTCTGAAGTCTGAACTGTTGCTATCTTATATACCGTAAAATATCAAGTTGAATGTAGTTTGGCTTTCTTGAATTAAAATTTAGATGAAACTACAGTCATAGTTCTTTAGTTAAATTAAGAGGAAAAAATCTGCTAGGACAGCTCTTACCTGAATTATCTCTGGAGCTACTTGCAAGGAAGGCAGATATTCTTGTTGAAGATACTGAACACATTCTGGGCCCTGAAAATTAAAAGATGATTATAACTAAATTTTTTCTTCCCTGACATTAATAATGTTTAAAAAAAACTGAAATAACATATATATACTTTAAACACAATAAGGTATTATGATTAAGAACACAGACTCTGGAGCTGGACTGCCGTTTTGAAACCTGGCTCTGGCAAATTTCTGGTAACCTGGGCAAGTTACTTAACTTCTCTGATCCTCAGTTTCCCCATGTATAAAATGGAATTATTGTGAGGACTGGATGAGTTAAGAAATGTAAAGCTTCTAGAATACCACTTAGTATTTACTACATTTTAATATTACTCAGAGTTATGTACTTCTAGAGCGTAAACAAATATTCTCCCAAATGCAGGGGTCACAATGCTGGAGCCTTCCATGCACTGAAGAGAGAGAGTGAAGAGGTGCTCCTGTTCAGTCTACCACTGGGTGGGCGGAGGGGTGTTTGTGAGTGCATGAGGTGAAGCCCTAAGGCAGAGCCGGGGTAATGACCACCTTTAGAAACTAAAGTACAAGCAAGAAAGAACAAAATATGTTAACAGATAATAGCAATAAAAGCACATTTCTCTTTTCTGCTCACATACTAGGGAACAGAAATTTAGTAGCCAGGTGAGGAAACCGAGACCCAGAAAGACAAGATTATTCACTCAGTCCGCTGTTGATTAAATCTGTACTACAAACATCAACTTCTAAAACCACTTATCTCCATTCCCATCTTCTAGTACTTCTAGATGCTAAAAATTATAACAGTAGTTTTCTGGGGCATTTTTTAGTGGAGGGAAGAGAGAATAATTCCATGAACTAACCCCTAACCCCCAGCGTATCTCAACAACTACAATGGAACTTAGGATACAACTGAAAATGGTTTTCTTATAGCAATGTGTTTCTGAGAGAGTGGCCTCAAGCAAATATAACAAATATAATACTTAAAAAAACAAAAACAAAAATAAGCTAATTTCACTTTTAAACTTGAATCTGACTTAAAGACTTTAATATATTGGTGACCCCAATGAGGTCCAACTTAAAATAAATTATCAAAATGAAATTAATCCATCTCTCCTCAATACACTTCTCTCTGTATTAACATCTATTTCCTGTTTAATACTACTGGCTCTTGAATCAAAGGATGTCTTTACGTTTCCTCCTCTACCCTGACTCACGGGCCCTCTAACCCAATGGATCTAGGTCACGATTTAATGACCCTTCAAAGGAAGCCAGTTCCTAGCTGAGAGGAAGTAATGTTTCACTGTGAAAGTTTCTCAGACCCCTTCAACTTTCCTTCTCACCTTTTTCTTTAGTCTACTCTCCCTATACTTACTGCCCATGTACTGTTCATTATCTCATATAACTCCACTGTTATCACTTAAAGATGGAGTATTGTTTGTTTTTTTTCTAATTTGGAAAGCCTTACCTCAAGAGGAAGTCAGTCAAGTGAGTAAATGAAAAAAAAAATGAAGCCAAACATTTTCAAATATAATGTTCTATTTGATTCAATTCTATGTATGTCTGAGAGCTTCCAAGGATAAGACAAATACTTCTGAACTATAAATATCATTCTGTTTCTTTTTATTCCTCATCCTCCTTGACTCTCTAGCATCCAATAATGTCAACCTAACTCCTTTCTTGTGACTCTCTTCCCTGAGCTTTCATACCCTTGGTTCCGCTTCTAGCTTTTCCTTGGCTCTTGCTTTAGCTGAGGTTCTTTCTGTCCTGATCTTAAAAAGTCTCATTCTGACCACTTCACCTTGACTAACTACATACTCAGGATTCCAAAATCAGCATTTAGTTCTAACTGGTGTAGACCCATATTCCAAACTGGTCTCTGAACATTTTTTTCCCACCTAGCTATCCTAAATTATAACCCTACTGCCTATTGACTTCCCACCTTTTCATATAGAACATACCTAGTCCCATTTTACTTTCACATATAAAACAATTAGCTTCATTTCAGTTTTTAGCTATTACTTCTGCCTCCATACTTTAGCTAAACATGGTGACACTACTTTCTACCAAATCGACCATGCAACATCTGATCTGTCTTCATACACCTCTTAATTTTGCTCAGAATGCCATCTCCTCTTCTTGTCAGTCCAATGAATCTACGGAGACTTATGAATGTTTTAAGGTCTATCATAAAAACAAATCACCTCTTTCTAATGGCTTTCTTAGATTGTCTTCATAGGCAAAACCGTTCATCTTTAGTCCCACAATATTACATTTAATACATATCTATTAATATATCTCTATTAAAGCACTTACTTAACCCACTTCATTAACTTATTTATGTATTGGTATCCTCTGATTCTAAGCTCTACGAATATTGGAGACTTTTTGTTCATCTTTATATGGCTCCCCTGTTGCCCAACAGCCCTAAAACTCATAGCCCTCACCCTAGCACATAGTAAACATAAAGAAAATGCTACTGAGTTGAAAACCCTTCAAATCCCTATCAGAATCAAAAATTCAAATTCTAATGAGGAATGGGCTGAACGGAGACTTATGAATGAGAACTCATACTTTTTTTAGGGGGCGAGGAGAGCTGCTGCTCATTATCTGACTACAACTATGTGGGAATGTCAGTCTTACATTGGCATACTGTCTTTGAGAGGAGTTGAAGATAGCAATTTTTGCTTAAAAAAAGGTAACTGGGTTCTAAATGTTGGCAATCAATTCAAGTTATTGAAAAATACTGTGTAAGACAAACAACACACCAGCTAGATTCAACCCCGAATCACTAATGATTGGACTAACATGAAAGAACGGGATATTATGAAGTAGTAAAGTGCTCTAACCATTTGTAATACTAAGAAGTTGGAGAAATCTAGCTGTAAAGAGCCTACTAGATAGTGAAATTAACCTGACATTCTGGTTAAGATTTTTCACATTCTTTGTCAAATGAAAACAACATTTTAACCTTTCTTGTTATCCAAAACATAAAGGACAATAATGTATACTGATGTTCCCTCAAATCCCAACTGGTTGGAATTGAAGTTAATTAACTTCTATGAAAGATATAGCTTTTAAGAACAAGATAAGTCAAACACAATTAAAACCATAACAAATATACATGTGAACTGAAAATGAATGGGCATGGAGTACAAAGCTTACCCGTTTGAGATGAATTGTTTTCAGTGTCACTGCACACTCTGATAAAGCCTGTGTAAAACAAGTTTAAGAATTTTAATATAGTCAATTCTTGGTTACTGATCCAACTTTTCTCTTTATTTCCCTGGCCACTGCTCATTAACCTCCAAGAAGGGATGAAGGAAAGGAAGGAGGAAGGAAAATAAGTGGGTTGGACAGAAAATTAAATAAAATGCTGTCTTCATGTGGTGAATTATAATTATGAAATCTAGCTTTTACTAGGTTGTGGGGAAGTAACTAAAAGGCAACTGCTTGACATTAAGTATTCTGAAGATGATACTTGGGGAAACTATCACACAAGGAAGAGAAAGTTACTCTTAACAGTTAGGAAAAAATATTAGGCAAAAGTTTTATAATGAAAGTAGTAGTAGAAAGCTAAACTCAACCTAACTTTAAAGAATGTTGGTATCATGTACCCTTTCATGGTCCTAGAAAAAGAGTCTTGATTGTTAAAGTTGTAGGAGCTGGATTTTATATATTCAGCTTTAGCATCGAGATTTAGTAAGACTCCATAAAAGTTTCAAAAGGTTTCATCAACCTTTAAAACATGAATCTTAATTTGAAATTAATTTTAAAAAGTTATGAAAACCAAAATAATCAATCCGGCATTGAAGAAGAAATTGTGAGTTAAAACACATGAGATCTACACAAGGTAAACAAAGATTCCTAAGTGCTTACCAATACTGTTTGTGCATCTGCCAGGTCAAAGGTTTGTTTTAAAGGTGCTAGGAAACATGCAGGGACAATGTGCTTATAAACAAAATCAGCAAATCCCACTGGTCCATCTTTACCGCCTGTCAAGAGAATTCAGATTTTCATCTTGTAAAAAAAGAGTCAATTAACTTATCACTAGGGAAAATCAACTCCCAGCCTCTGCCAACATGAGGGCTAGGGTTCCATTTAATCTCTTAAGAGTTTTAGGAAACAGGTTGGGGAATGAAGTTTTTTAAAAAAAATCGTCTTACCCCAGAGTTCTACCAACTTAGAGAGGATGATAAAACATGTTTTCTGTGCAATTGGATCTGGATATTCGACTGCTCCTTGAATAACAGTAACCAGAACTCGTTCTACATTCTCTGCACCTACAATGAAAAAAATCTTTGAGTTTAATTTCTTAAAGAACTAGAAAGGCAACCTAAAGCTCTCATTCCACATAAAGTAACAAGATAAAAAGATTTACCAAGTTGTTAGGATCCCTCAAGTTTTATTAATTGGGTTTCTTAATTTTAAGAATAAAACATTGAAAAATCACTATTCCTTTGTTATCTTATCCTCTGGATTTCCTCTACTGCAAAATTCTCTATGTTGATCTATACAGTTCCATTTATTTTTAATTTCAAAATGTCAAACTGCTCAGTAAGGCTCCTGTGTCTGGTCAATTCTGGCAAGTAGCCACCATGCTATTCTATGCTACTAAAGAACCAGTTAAAGAATACCGCCTTAGGAAAAAAGGAATGAATACAAATTAATTTTAAGGTCCTCTACACGAATTTAATTTCCACCATGATAATAATGAGCTGTCATTCTAGGGGCCAACATATAATCACTCCAAAAGCAGTGTATGCTTCAACTACCTCTTGCTCATGTAGATATATAACTGTGACAAGGACTTAAGCATACAATTTGGTATCACATGCATCCCCACCTTGATTTGCTATGACTTCGCTCATTCCACTGCCTGTGACTGTTTGCAAGAAAGCAAAATAACTCCTCCGCAACATTTGCTTCTCTAAAGCAGCAGACTGGTCGTTTTCTTCGGCTGGTCGGAGCAACACTTCAAAAATTGCATGAAGCAGAGGCATGAACATTTGTTGTAAAAATGGGGATACCTGTATCTGAAGATAAAAAACAACTATTACTACTTTAGAAATGAGTAAGAAAATTATTATTCTGAAACCTAGGAATAATCTTTTTGCATATTTGAAAGTTGCTAAGAGCAATCTTAAAAGTTCTGAAAAATGTTCTCATCACAAAAAGAAAATTCTGTAACAATGTGTAAATATGTGTAGTGACAGATGTAAACGAGACTTATTGGGGTGATCATTTTGCAATATATACAAATACTGAATCATTATGCTGTACACCTGAAACTAATATAATGTTGAATGCCAAGTATACCGCAATTAAAAAAAATAAATGAAACTTAGAAAAAAACATGTTTTACAAAAGCCTTTCTCTAGAGTTTCTATTTAGGATATATATTTACATAATTAAGTTAGCAAATATCAATGTTAAAACAAAATCTACATAGCATATAAATTATTGAAAGCTTCAAGATCATTAAGTTCAACCCATTTCCTACAGTTCAAGATACAGGTCAAAATAACAGGGAGTCAGAAATATTTCACAATCAAGTATTCTTGATTGTGGAATATTCTGAAATTTAAATTCTCAAGAAATAAATTCTATTGCTAAATTATTAATGAATTTATATGATTGGGCTCTTAGGCTTTATGTGTTGTTGGGCAAATTCCTTAACTTCTCTGTGTCTCGATTTCTTCATCTATAAAATGTAATACTTATCTCCTAGAATTGTTACAAAAATCAAATGAATCAGTGTGCAAGAAAATGATTAGAACAGATTTTGAACACAGAAAGCACTATGTAAGTGTTAGCCATTTTTAATAGCCAGTTTATACTTAAATCAGATTTCTTTGTACATAGAACTGACTTTAGCACTGAATTACTTTCAGGCTCCTGTGTGGCCACCCAAATTAAAAGGCTTCTTATTTGCCTCTTTTAGACCTAATTCTGTTTTTAACTGCTCTTCTAAAATAGCAGACTAATAGTTTTCTTCTAACATAGCAGACTAATAGTTTTCTTCTGCTACACAGAGCAGATGTCTGTTTTTATTAAAACATTTATTAAGCATGTCCTATGTGTCAAGCAGTGTGCTAGACATTGGAGATGATAAAAATACATATATTCCATGCCCTTAAGTAACTCATATTAAAAAAAAAAGCCAAGGAGGCAAGTGCCAAAATATATCTAAAGATAAATACATCTAATCTTTATCTTTAAGGTAGGAGATGCCTGTCATACCTTAAATTTGGCTGTAATCTGGTTGATAAGAGGAATAAACTCCTGAAGGTCTTTTGCTTCACAGTCTTTGAGCATGTGCTCTGAGGCAGATGGGATGAAGGGAAGAACTTCTTCCTCTAGGCAAATTATCATGCGATGGAGGAAAGTGCGAACTCCACTTCTGAGAATATCCTTTTGTAATGGACAACTGAGGGCTGGCAGGAATGTCTGTAAACAGTCCAGATAAACTTCGGAACAGCCACATTGTTTCACAGTCTGCTTGTTGCTGAAAGCTTTGCTGGTTCGACTATACAAGCAAAATCAGGCAACTATTTTTAACTTTATTTTTTAAAAGTTTATGGAGTAATCAAAAACAACGCACGACAAAGTACAAAATTGATAAAGCTAATTCTTTATTTCCCATGTCACAATTACATCTATCTTTAACTTAATATGGTTATTTGTGAACTACTGCTTCCAGTTTTTTCCAGGGAAAAAATCCACTTACTATGACTAGGCTGTCCTGCTAGACAATCTACAAACTACCCAATTCCATTTAGAAAATAGTCTTTAGAATCAAGTTATTTATACAACCTAATATTACCTTTTGCACTGAAGTAGTCTATAATTTCTCTATATACCTTCTAATTAGCAATCACTATAAAGTTCATGCTGTTATTCTTTGCCAATAAAAAGTATAGGTAGAAAGAGACAGCAGCTTTAGTGGTCTTCAGGACACAATGCAATAGCTAAAAAGAAGCCTCAGGACTTGCTCTTTAAGGTATCAAGACTGATCCAAGATGTCCCAATATGTAATTGATAGACAAATACTTTAGCTAATCCCCTTAAATACAGGGTCAATTTATACCAAAAAATTCAAAGTTAAGGATTTAGATTGTTGTCAAGGCAGAAATGCAGAATGTTCTTCAGCTAAATCTTCTAATTCACTAGATTTAAAAAAGGTTTAGACAATTCTCTGGATAATCCAGTTTTGGAAACATGGATATGTCTGCCCAATTCTAATAAATGGTTCTGTTTGTGTAGACACATTCACTTTATAAGTTCAACTGTAATCACGCTCACCTGGCAAATCCAACCGCATGGTTGAGACAGTCTGCTAGAGACGCCTGCCTTTCTTCATCTTGTGCCAGCATCAATTTTTCTAACAGAATTTTAAACTTTTCCATTAGTGGAGCCAACAGATTCCTCATTAATGCTTGCTTCCGTTCTGCTGGGTATTCACTATTAACAATCAGCACTCCAGCTGTCTCATAAATAAATAGTTGATCATCGCTGCTCAACAAAGACTGGTAACCATTCTCCTAAAATGAAATTTAGTTGTGCTGAAGTTTCTTTTAGTTCCTCTCATTTAAGCAGAATTAAGTGCAAACAGAGGGGAGATGTAATTTGTCACATCAATTCATTATTAAACAGTACCTCAAGTACCACAATGAGATATCATCTCCATCTGTTAGAATAGCTGTTATCAATCGGACAAGTAATAACAAGTGTTGGAGAGGATGCAGAGAAAAAAGAACCCTTACACTCTGCTGGTGGGACTGAAACTGGTACAGCCACTATGGAAAACAGTATGGAGGTTCCTCAAAACACTAAGAATTGATCTACCATATGATCCAGCAATCCCTCTACTGCTTATTTACCCCAAAGACTTGAAAACCCATATCCAAAAAGACATTTGTACACCGATGTTCAGAGCAGCATTATTAACAGTGGCCAGGACATGGAAGCAACTAAAATGACCTATGATAGATGACTGGCTGAAGAAGCTGTGGTACATATATACAATGGAATATTACTCAGCCATAAGAGATGAAATATTGCCATTTGTGACAACCTGGATGGACCTCAAGATAATCATGCTAAGTGAAATAAGCCAGATAGAAAAAGTCTGGCTTATTTCGCTTAGCATGATTATCTTGAAAATCACGATATCACTTATTATGTGGAATATAAACCTAAAAGCAACAAATGAACAGGACAAACAAACAGAGACTCACGGATGTGGACTACTGACTAGTGGTTACCAGAGGGTAGGGGGTGAGGAAGGAGCGGGGAGGTAGACGGGGTAAAAGGGGTCAAATATGTGGTGACAGAAAGAAATCTAACTATGGGAGGTGAACACACAGTGTAAATATATATGTATGCCAACACACAGTGTAAATACATATGTATGCCATACTGTTAAAGTATACACCTGAAACTTATTGGATTTAGTTAACCAATGTCACCATGAAAAAATAAATTAATTAAAAAAAAAGAAAAATAAATCTCTCATCTCTTAAAAAAAGAAATGTCCCGATTAGGAAGTGACCAAAGCACTTATTAAGTACCCCAGGACCAATAACTGCTCTAACAGTTGAGAACACAAAGATAAAGTAGCTATAGAAGCATAAAGTACTCAGAACAGGTCACTGTGAACTGCCAAGGAAAACTGGTATTAACTAGGTGAAGTACTTTAACATACAGGTTTTTGTAGTATGTAGGCAAAGATAATTTAACCATATAATTCACTAGTAACCTTTCGTGCAGTAAAATTATATAACCTTTGAAACCTAAATACTGATATTTACTTAAAAGAACAAGTGTTATTTTTTGTTCAACACTTTTCAAGTGGCAGCTCTAGTAGTATCTTATCAAAATGGGAAAAAAATGAGTCAATGTCAGTGTTTTGCTTTACACAAAAACATCAGTCAAAATGTGCTTAGAAAGTATCTTAACTTAAATCTTTCTAGTGAAACGGACACCAAAACATTCAGATCAACCAGCATTTAAATATTTCTACCCCAAGCCTAAAAAAGTTAAACACAGAAAAACTTCAGTCAAATAGTAGCAGTCACTGAGAATGGCTAATATGACCATGGTACTAAATAAAAATTTGAAATTGATTTTTTTTCTTCTCCATAAAACACTTCATCAATATTTAATAGATACTTACAGGTGGAGAAAGCTCTAATAAATCTTGTATTCTATTCAGAATATCCTCAATGAAAGGATTCATTTGTTTACTGAATAAAAGCAAAAAGAAAAATCACAATAAATCACATAAATAATAGTGCTCGAAAGTTGCTAAAAACACCAACTCTTACTTTAAGGCAGAACTAAGCAAAAGTTCAATTCTAAGCTAAACACATGTGATTATTAAGACTAGCGATGATTTTTAAAAATTACAACCTTATAAGCCTAAGATGAGTAGTTTTCATACCAAAAACTGGTACTAGTAAAGAACAATACAATGCAAAACAGAATAAGCTAAAAAATGTATTTTCAAAGAATACACTACTGATCCACGGCAAGAAAAGTGTTGGTTAAATAAATAATTACATAATGTCATTCATTAATGATTAGTGTTACATATAAAATTATGCAAATAAATCACTTTTTAACGATGAACAAAGTAAATGGATAATGAGGAGGAAAAAAGTCATGATACAAAAAATACTCAACTTAAAAAAATGCCTTAGAACAGAAAAAGAACAATCTGCCACAGGCTCTTAGAAAATAATTTATATGTCTTATTTAATAACCTTAAAAATAAAAACTAAACATAATAGCTGAAATTTTGTACTTACTTGAGAGATTTGACAAATCTAGAAAACAGGTAAGCGGTTCTGCTCCTCACTTTTGCACTAGAATGTCGCAGACCTCTGTGATCTAAGAAAGCCATCTGAAGAAACAGAAACACTTTTACTATTCCTGGACTTTTGCTATTGTCATGATACATTTCTATTTACACCAAATTTTACTTAGTTCCTAGAGGGCAGGAATCAGGTATACATTAATAAGTAATCCCATACAACACACAAATAGGCTCTTAAAGGTTTGTTCTAGGTGACTGATTAGATAGAGATTGTCCATTTTAAAGAAATGGAGGAAGGTTTAGTTTCAGTGCATTCAAGAGTTTTTCAGAACTTTTGGTTCTGGAAAAAGTCATAAAAGACAGAATATTATCTACTCAATAAATGAAGTAAATGAAAAATAGAAATTGAGAGTAAAATATATACTTACTAGTACACATGGAATGTGTTGAGGTTCAACTGTGAAAAACTTTTCATATCTAACAACAGTTTCAAAGAACTCCAATGTCACAGATGTATGCTGATAGGAACTAACTCCTGATGTTACCAACTGAAGCAGAAAAAGTTAAGAAATCTATCCTTATTTATTGCAACATCAAAATGCCCCAGTATTTACAGATACTAAGCTCTAACAAGGAACTCCCAATTAGCTTATAGTGAAAACAGAAAATTATGTTTAAAATAAATTATCTTCAGTATACTTACAGTTCGCATCATATCCTGCAAAGCACTAGCTTTTGAAACATCACCTGAGAAGTGAGCACCATGAGATACTGGAAGAGCTTCTGCCAACATATACAGCAATCTTATTGCTACTTCAACTTCCATAAACCGTGTAGTCTGCCAATTCCTACCAAGGTATAACAAGTCACTGAGATCTGAACATACACTTTCTATACGACTAGTGATGCACAGGATAAAGATACCAACAAAAGCTACTTTAATTATTAAAAAGTCGTAGCAATTGTTAAATTTTGCCAGGCAACATAATTTATACCACAAAAGAGGAAATAACTGATGTAATTCATTTTATGTTTCAAAAAGTAATGTTTCCCCCCAAAGATCAAGATTACTAAAGGAGATAAGTGCATCATTTCAGAGATACACATAAGATCTTAATCAGTCAGACAAATTAATAAGTCAAATGAATCACTTATTGTAGATCATCATCAGGGAGAAAAAAGAGGTGACTTATTACAAAAACAGTAACAAACTTACTGCAGTGTAGAACTAAAAACTCTGCGAACAGAAGCCAGCAGTAACTCTGGTGAAACTTGAGCAAGCCTGTCCAACAATAACTTCAGTTGTTTTCTATATTCTACAAACATGGCTTCATCTTCACCCTATGATGTATTTTTAAATTCTCATTTTAAAAACTTAAAAGATCTTAAAATTCATGTAAATAGTGAATTGTCATTAGTTTTCTACATTTACAAATTAATCACTTTTGGTTTTTTTAATCAATATTTATTTACACAGAAAAACTTAGTAGCCTTTCCCTTTCTGCTCACGACACAGTCCGAGACCTTGAAAGCCTAGAGCCAGAAACAGTACAGGTAGGTGGTCAAAGACAAAGTCTAGAGCCAGAATGGGTTCACATTGGACTTTTTGAGAACTTTCGTACCTTATTTATACTCTTATCTTTATGGCCACTGTAAAAACTGTAATGTTGTCTGACTAAAGCTACTGATGTAACGAGCCTGGCACTTTGAAAGTGCACAGTGTGTTGGTTATCATCACCATTATCCTTTTATAGTTTAAAGTATTTAAATGCTTAAAGTAAGGAATATGACACTTTAGCACACAGCTAAATAGTATATACCACTAGTTAGTAGAAAGCACCTAATAACCCTTCTGTTCCATGAGAAGCTAATTCACTGGCAACCCTAAACAAGACTTCTGACCAGAACAAGTCCAGGCAGCTAAATGCCTCACACCTACTCTCTCACAGACACTTATGATCTCAGGTCCACTGACCCAGCCTCAACTCATCACTCTTATTAAATACAAAGTGAGATATGATCACCAATAATATTGACTGTCAATATTTTATAAAGTTCGATGCTACTAAGTATTTTAAAAAGGGACCAAAAATGTAAGATTATGAGGCTTTCATTAATTTTACCTAAAGTCGAAGTCAATATGACAAATTTTAAAAATATTTGTTTTAAAGAACTCTAAAATGATCAAAACTTGAAATATCAATTTGATGTAAGTAAATAAAATTAAAACTGATTTCTCCTTAATGAAAATTCTTACCTCATTTTCAAAGTTATATTCTTCATCATAAGTCAATTTTTTCATAACGGCCAACATGATTGCCTAAAATTAGGAATAAAATATCTTTTGTTAATTTCCTTTAATTTCATAAAATTAAAAATTAAGCTAAATTTCAAGAAAGATTGCAGACACAGATACTATTATTAATTTAAAAGAAGCAAAAAGAAGTCAGTTACCTCTACATTAGCTTTTTGCTGATCCGAGAGCACTGTAAGCTGTTAAAAAGAAAGCAATAATTTATTAAGTTTCCTAAAGTTATACTTATCAGAATATTTTTCTAATCAATTAAGATCTTTAAAACCATGCATGCAACTTTTTTGGAAGGCAGTTTGGCAGCCCCTTTCTATGTTTAAAATGTACTTAACCTAAGATCTAGCAATTCCATTTCTAGTAAATAACTTGACATGTAGATGAAGTTGATTTTTAAAGATACTTATGTGTTCAGCAAAGTAACAGGTTATAGGACAGTAAAGTATGATATCACTTTGTTTATAAATAAAGCAAAAAAAAGTCTAGGAATCTACAATGAGATGCACAGTGGGATTACCAAAAGTGATTTTAACTTTCTTCATACCTTTCTACATTGCCTCAAATTTCTTAGAGTATGCATGCAGGTATGTGTTATATTTATAACAAACAAAAGTTAATTGGAAAAAAAATCATTTTAAGCTTGACTTGATTCAACTAAAACAATATAAATAAAATAGGAATGGTTCTCACATCTAATGTCATACTGAAAAGTTACTAATTCTTTAAAAGGAAACATGCTATGATATAGAGATTAATATCTTCTAAATTTTAAGTTCTTATTGGAAGCAATTCTCTAGGAGGAAATTTTTAATTGTAAAAAACTGTTTATAAGAAATGATGTATATATAATTAAAATAATAAACCATGTTTAACAAAATTTCTACTGTGTTTAGAAATAAACACAAATTCATAAATGAAAAAATAAGCTAAACCTATAACTAATTCTGAAGCTTGTTAGAATCTGGCCACTTCTGTTTTCTGGCTAAAAGTTTAAAAAAAAAAGAAAGAAAGAAAGAAAGAAATACATTAATATTTAACAGCAAATGTCATTCATTAGGTAGAATTATTTTCATTTTTCCTGTTATTTTCCAATTCTCTATGGCTCTTCTATATTATCTATGGGACAAAAAGATCAAAACAAGGACTCACCTGTTTCAAAATATGAAGATAATCATAACAAAATCCAATAATGTTAGAAGAGATATCATCGTCCTCATGAATTAGTAGTTGCAACATCAGCTCCACTTTTGTTTCAATAGCTTGTAGTGCCTCTTGAGCATTCTTAATATCCCCATTCTTAATTAGTTTAGTCCAGCTAACTATCAATGACTGTCCCATTCCATTTACCAGTTTAGAAAATCTGGCCAGGAAGTCAACATCTTCCTCCTTAAAAGCAATCAAGACAGATCTCAATTTAAAACCACCCCACCTAAGAGTAAGAGGGAAATCCCTAAACTTTATTATGAATCAAGTGCCATTCAATTTTAGGATTCAATTTTAAACTAACATTACTTAACAATTCTATCATTTTGACTGAGAAATTTTTAGAATTTGAATGATTCTACTATTATTATCCACTACTACTCTTTAAAACAACTATTTTTAATGATTATAGTCCTGTAGACATTTCTGACTTTATAAAAGCTTAAAAACAAAAATGTGTGGTTTTAGAACCTTCTCCCTAAACTGTTGAATTTAGTAGATATGCTCTAATAAAGTTAATGCTGCCATATTACAGTATGTTCGACAATTTACAATAGTCCTTTCTGATACTACTCAATTTGCGCCTAACTAGGCTGCAGAGATACCGCTATTACAATTACCTGCTAAAGGTCACATCAGTGTTAGAGCCAGAAGGCAAACTTAGATTTTTTTCATTAATTATCCTCACAATGTTTGACATCGAAATAGCTGCACAGTAATTATCTTACCACTGATGTTCTTCTATAGAAAGAGATTTTACCTTCTCCATTTTAGGTCTTTTACCAGGGGCTAGATATGATAATTAGCAATGTAAAACACACTATTATTCATCTGTCAGCAAGGAAAACTAGAGTCGTATTACTGACATGTTGGCAATATAAACATTTCTTAGTGATTCTTTCTGTCACTGGTAAAATTAAAATGAAAATCTTCAAATTCTGTTTCTAAATTACTAATTTATTGCACCCAGACTCCTTTCTCTGTTTGGGTTAATTCTAACAGCTCAAATGAGTAACAATTCAAAAGTACGATGAAAATATAACATTTATAATTAAGTCTAATTTTGGTCAAAACACACTGCTATGTTCCTTACTACTTAAAGTACAGTCTATGGACCAGCAGTTTCAGCATTACCAGGGGTTTGTTAAAAATACATAGCTGCAAGTACCATCCCAGATCTTTATGTTTAAGAACTGGCATAAGATATTGTCCCAGGCAAATGCTACAGATAACATGACTTTCTGGATACAGTGTTTCATTAGTATAATCTCAAGGAAAGTTTCCAACATTAAAAAAAAAAAAAAAAAAAGGAAAGGAAAACAAAGCATATTTGAATTACTACCTATCCTAGTGTGTTCTAACAATTTTCAAAACTTTATATATAAATCTACTGACCTGGTCAATGCTGAAAAACCCAGCAGACTGTAACACTTGACACAAAGATTCTACTAGTTTCATTTTATCAACAGGATCCATTCCTTTATTTACAATTTCAAATAAACAGTCACATGCTTCTTCCCGTAGAACTTCTATTGACATATGACCTAGCAGCATATTTATAAACCTGGCAATGGGGGAATAGGGAATATAATTGTTATAATATTTTCAAATTCATGAGTTTTATATACTGTTTTTTTGCAGGTTTGTATTTAAAAAATATACGTATACTCACTCACCTATCATTGGCTATAAGGGATAAGTCTATCCATGAAACATAAGCTCCAACTACTTCAAGGCACTGACATGTCACTTCTGAATTACTATACTGATAATTTTGTAAGATTTGGTACCATGATTCCACCAGGTTTGGAATGCACTGTTCCCTCATGGTATCTTTTATTAGAGTATTTCTTCGAGCCTCCTAAAAAAACAAAACACCTTATATGCAATCAAAGTAGATCACCTCACAATATTTGACATCGAAATAGCTGCACAGTAATTATCTTACCACTGAACTTCTAGACTTGTTAACACATTCCCTGACACTGTTTCCTATTGATCAACTCTAAAAACATCCTGTGATTCTATTTCCTCTTTCCGTTTTACTCCTCAGTGCCAGACTTAATCTCTTATTAAACATAAACTATAAATAAGCATTACGTAGAATTCTTAAGCACTGTGATAAAAGTTATTTCTCAATATTATGCAAACAGAATACTTAAAGAGAATGGCAATAACTTAAATGGGTAATACCCTTTATAAGTATGTATAAGTATGTTTGATATACAATGACTTAAAATAACTTGGATTAACCTATTCCTACTATATTCTTTAAGAATAAGGAGAAGTTTATATTGGGTAATTAAGAAATAAAGGCTAAGGTGAAGGGCTATGTCACTGAGAATATGGAAGAACCCAGCACTGACTCATAAGTAATACTTCTTTCTCACTCTGTGATTATATAGTAGCAGTAAATAGACCACATATCCCTACAAATTCACAGGAGAAAATCGATTTGTATATTTCACCAGAAAAAGTGCTCGTTTAGTTAAAAAAAAAAAAAAAAAAATCTAAAGTAATACTCTAATTTCAACTTACACCTACCTGGAAAATAAAAACAAACCCAAGTTTAAGTTCTTTTGTAAAATAGAATTCAAAATGTTAAATAAATCTGCGATTATTAAGAAAGTTCATCTCAAAAATAAGACTTATGCTCCTTTCATTTTGTGTCCATTATCTCCTACAAAATCTACACTGGAAACTAAAAATTAATGGGAAGTTACTTGCCTCTGATGTATGTACCACATCACGATCCACCAACTCTGAATCAATAGCCATGAGGATTCGGAGGTATAGATCTACTCCCCTTGGATTTAGGTCCACTACTGAGAGAATGTCAAAAAAAAACTTAGGCCATTTAGTGAGATATTCTGTAACAAAAAGCAAGGCGAAGACTTGGGCTGCTTTATTTCGTATAAAAGTCTTCTCTGGTTGGGGAGTCAGCATCTGACAAACAGAGAAACAGTCCATAAAATTAAATGTAAATTGAAAACATTCGAACGCAGTTTTCCTATTTAATAATAAATAATAATTTATTATTAAATATTTCAACATGGTCTAGATAAGCTATGCAACAAATGTGCTTGAAAATTACCAAATCATTTAAGCAACTGAGCAGTGGGGAACAATCAATGAACAAAGGTGCTAATGGTTACTTCTCAGTCTCACACTTTTAGAGAAGTTTTATGTGCAGTTCCTATGATTTTTCTAAGAAGAAAAAAATGTGTTTTCTTCTAGCTGCTTGCTCTTTATAGGAAAATAAAATTTCTAGCTGCACAACTGCTTTATACATACATTAAGATTAGCTAAAATTAATAAAAAAAGAAACTCTACTGGCCCCTTTGAAAAGGGCTCTTTGTTGAAGAGGCTGTCCAAGAGGGCTCACCTTTAAGAGTGGGCATAAAAGCTGCTTTTCTCAAGCAGTTATAAAAAACTATATTTTAAAACAAAAGTTTCCACGTGTCATGGAAAGCATGACAGTTTCATTACCTAATATAATTTAAAATTATTGCTAAGTTTTCTTCTACCCATGATCTTCAAAACCAGCACTTTCTTAAAAAGTTGCAAGATTACACAGAGGATAAATGATCAACATTTTTGAGGCAAAGTTTCAAACTCCTGCAAAAATAAAAATTTAAATATCCGGTAATTTGAGGTACTGAATGAAATCATTATTTTACCTGAGCTTGAAGCCAAGATACGAGCGTCTCCCTAATCAGTTGTTGTTGAACAGTAGTTAGTTCTGAATATCTGTTCAAAATAGAGAAGAAAATTAATAATGGCTATACATGGTGTCTGCAGTTTGAAAAAGAGCCTCTTATATATTTGAAAAAATAAAAATTGTATAGCATTCAATTGTCTAAAACTACCTCAAATAAAATGATAATGCCTCTCATCACTGCTTTAAGGAAAAGATAGGGGTGGGAATAGAGGTGGGGTATCAATATTGATATGTTTAATTTATGGTTCAGTTCATGTTGAAAAAATGGCAGCTGCATGATTTTTCAAACAGAAATATGTCCATGTTCTGAGGTCTGTGGCTTACAGAATAAGTAAATAGGCAAACTTCTGAGTCTTCTGAGCAGTGATTTATTGTTTTTGCTTAATTAAGGCAGGGCTCTAAATACAAGAGTCCATACTGCCACTAACAGAGCTGTCATGGAGGCTTGGTGTTGCCAGGTCTGATGTTTCCGGAGAAGCCAGAAATCTATTTTTTTCCTGTGAAATGGTTGGATTTTTACATGTAACCAACAAACTCAGTATTTTTAAAACACTTTGGGATAAATCAAAACACTTCTATAAACTAGATGTGACATACATTGTTAATTTACAACTTGTATTATGGTTTCCTCAAAGAAAGAAAAACTAATTTTAAAAGAATGGCCTCTTTTCACGAATCTCAGAGTCAAACAGTGAGAAAAGACTTACTTATATTTAATTTGATGTTCTAATACTTGAAAGCAGAAAAACTTTATGTGATCATCACTGGGGGAAAAAAAGAAAATTAGATGAACAGAATATGAATTGGGGAAAACAAATCAAAGGTAAAATATTAGTGAATAACAGTTGAAAAGTTTCTCAAACTAGACTGTTGGCTTGCTTTCTACTTATTGATCTCATTTATTATACTCGTATCCATTTGTTTAAAAAGCTAAGAAAAATTTAAATATACAATAATCAATATTTCCACTAAATTATGTCAAGCAGAATCAAAAAATTTAAGATGCACCTTAAGTATGCTGCCTTGCTGCTTTGCAAATAGAAGACATTTCCCCTAAATTCTAGATGTTAGGATTCCTGGAACAACTCCTACATTTTACAATAGAAAGGCTAGATGTTAAAATGACAAATGGTAAAAGAGCCAGAGACTGAGTTAAATCAGAGATGGTCATCAAAGTCATACTTAAAATTCAACCCTAGACAATTCTATTGCAGCCAATCTAAAACAAGCAGAGTCACCTGAACTGGCAGTCTAGCCTCAAAATTCATACAGAAAACCAAGTTAAAAATATGCTGCCCTTATAAAATGGGAGCCAAACCCAGCGTCCGGCAATTATCCACTTTGGACTGTTTCTCTAGGGGTGATACAGAGTTGCAGTGAGCTAGCTACAAACTCTTGACAAAGTCTCTTTAGTGCACAATAATCTATTCATCTAAGATAATTGGTTTGAGCCAGGTTTTGTCAAGGAACAAATTTTAAATATATAACACTAAATGGTCAATAAAAGACTAGAGATGTTATCTTTATTTAGACAACATAAATTAACCAAACAAAACATTTTCACACATAAGATAAAACTTAATCTTGCAAAAGTTTTTTTAAGTTAGGTTTAATTAGCATCTCTTCTAAGATCTTAGGGTTTTTATCCTTATTACAGATGACACTGAAGCCTTAAGTACTTATACAAGACTTAGGTCTTCCTCTCAAAAACAAAACAAACAAACAAAAAAAAAAAACACCAAAAAAAAAACAACTAGAAGAAGGCTTTAAATAAAAGCCAGCCCTCATTTATGCTAAGACATATGGATGTTCTCGAAACCAACTTTTTCACTAAACTGGAGCACTTGGTTTCAGCTGTAAAAACAGTGACTGATAACCATGGCATGCCGAGAACTCCACTAGGAGCCATCACTAACTACCAGGAACTTCTACTTCCACCAGTGAGTTGTTTGCTTACAGCTCGTCAGTTGTATCTCCAGGCTTCACTATGCCAAGTGTACCTTTTTTGTGATTAAGTAACTTAATTTTATTATAAACTAATGAAATGAGTATGATGAGAGTTCTTATTTTTGTAAAAATTATGTTGAAGGCTTTAGAAAGACTTCATAGAAAGTCACATTGCGGGGCCTGGGGGGAAACTTGTACGTGTGTGATGTAGGCTAGATAACCAGAAGACTTGAAGAGGAAAGTATAGGAACTTGCATTCATTGTATCTCAATCCACTAGAGGCCCATATAGATATGGATTTGATCAACAAAACAATGACAAAGTGAATGCTAGAAGTATATACACAAAGAAAAGACCTTGGTCAAATACCAAGATTGGTATTTGAATGCTTATATACGTTAAAATAAAATTAAACAATTAAGATATATATAATTCATGATTACCTCTTTTACCAAGTTTTTAAGAAAACTATCACTAGTATCATAAGACAAGGAAATTTTTACTGTACTATATTCCAGTTGAGATCTGCTGTGAGGTACGCAGCATAAGGCAGAGGATAGTTTTACCATCTTAAAAAGGCCAAATTATTATTTTACTATTTTTCTCATTTCTACACTGAATGGTTTTTCAAAACACAGTTGTAAAATGTTTTTATAAAAATATTCTCCAAATACAGGTAAATTCAACAGTCCTGTCAAGCTCATAGAAATTTAAATTCTTCTAAGAGTCACATGAATTTCATTTTAATTACCTGTATGTCCTCTGGGCTAGAGCTTCTGCACATGCCTGCCAGGCGTTTGGGGAGATCTTTAATTGCTCAAAATAGGCCAGGGCCTGTAAGATTGCAAAGCAGGAAACCCATTTAGAATGGCCAATTTCAATGCCCTGCCAACACTATGGAAGTCGCAAACCAGTAACAGATCAGTGAACCTAAAGGAAAATAGCTAAAACACTTAATTCAGGCTTCTGAATATGTGTAATTTAGAAATCATTCCTAGAAAAAAGGGTAAGTAAAAATCAAGTTCCATCAGTTAGATACTCAAACCTGTTTCCTTACAGCTAAGGAGACATCACAAAAATGCCCTTCAGATCTCACTGGAATTATTAGGAGGATCGAGAGAGAAAATATACAAGCACTTGTCAAACGCAATTATAAAATAGTATATAAAGGGTATTTTCCCTATGTAATAGCAATATGCTATTAAAGAGGTGATTATAAAAGACAAAATATATTCCGTATGCCATTTGGTCTAGTATTACAATTCAACTATATTAGATAAGTTGCCTAAAATGTGAGATTAAAATCGGAGAACAACTGCATGGCATGAATTTTGAGAAAGTACCAAATAACTGAAAAGGTCAAAGCTACAGGAAACGTGTTTCCTTGAATTCAGGGCCTTGTTATAAGAGCAGGTGTACTTTAGAATGAATGCAGCATTAAGTCCACATGCCTTCTGACAGACTGTTGGGAAATAGGAAGTGACTTCTGCTACTCTTTTCATTCTGCATTTTGCAACTGGCATCAATGACAGATGCAGGTTTCATATACGATAATGGACAAATAGTAATCTCAACAACTTGTGGAAATACCTCAAATAGCCAAGAAAATTACACATAAATTAGAAATACTGCTAGATGATTTTAAAGCAATTAATTACATACTAATACAAACCTTAGTCAACATTTTTGAAAATGTGGTTTGTGCCCCATTAATGATTAAATCAATTTTATTGGTCTTGAATAGCAATTAAGAAAAATGAAACATAATAGAAAATATCAGAATGCATTGCACTTAGCAAGAATAACTATTACTTTGTGTAACTTGTAGTTACATGTATATGTATATACTTATTTGTATTTATTTATACATTTATGTATATAATATACTGGGTCGTGATGTAAAATTATTTTTTCCTTTGCATTAGAGGTTAAAAATAAAAGCACAAAAACCTCCATATTTAGGTGATAGTTTCCTATATTATGTAATTGTATAAACGAGGGAATGGTTTTCATTCATGGTCTCAATAGCTGCTCCCACTGACGGAGAACAAGATAAATGAAGGTGAGTAGACGGAGATCACCAAGTGTTATCTAGAGTATAAATAATAGCTATCTTTAGAAAATAAGAATACAGGAATCCAAGCAGCTGCAAAAGAATCTAGTTCAGTTATTGTTTAACAGTATTCTATAAAACCTAGGGTTCCTTTAGCAATACCTAAGGAGCCTGGGCAGATGATATGGTGCAAGTCGATCATGTCATGTTGTATCACTGCCTAATAATTCACTTATCAAAAAAAGGAGGGTGGGGAATTCAGCTGCTAGAATTGTCATTGACATACCATTTTCTTTAAATAATAGCAAGTTTTAAGCCAAAGACAGATATTCCATTTAACAACAAAAAAAAAAGTGATGTAATAGCTTAAAAGTTTTCAGTTAACTAGTCTTTGCACTCTAAATCCATGTATTACTATACTAGCATTAAAAAAATTTTTTTTCTGGCAATGATGAACAAGTCAAAGCTTTTATTACCTTGTTCTTCTATCTCATACCTTCTAACAGTCTAGTTTCTAAGGGGCAAGTCAGTTCAGCTACTTTTACTGTCCATGTAGAAAACAACTGAGAATCGGGGTGGTATCCATTTATCTTACCACCAAGCTGATTTAAGTTCCCACTACTGAACTCCAACATCAGGACTATCAGTACTCACTTTTCCTTAAGATTCCTTCTTTTCCATCCTAATTGTTATTCAGGTTGGCTTTAATGGGATATCAAATCAAGCCTGGATCAGGATGTTTATACATGCCTGTGACTGATAGAACCAATTTTTATTGAAAAGAAGAATAGCTTCTGTATTAAAAACACTAAAAATTTATTGGTTTTACTTTTCTGAAAAAGAAAATCATGACACATTAAAAAAAATATGTCAGATAGTGGAAATAAAAGATTTCTTAAAAAGGACATAAAAAATAACACAGAAGACCATCTAATAACTAAACAAATTGTCAAATGTCTTTTGATGTCAAACCAGTTTGATAGGTATCTTATAATTAGGTAGACATTTAATTCTTAATTCTTGTTATTTCCCTCTTTCTGTAGGGCTGGTTACTTATTTAACATCAGAGGTATGCACGTGGTACTATGTTACAAAGTACTTGAGTTTTTTTACTACTTAAAAAAATTCCTGCTCAAAAACACAACAAAAAGTGCTATAATTTTAGTCCAACTGTTAACCTCATTTACTCATTTATAAAAAATATCCTTTGCCATTAGAAGTAAAAAGAAAATGCCTCTCCCTTCACATATCCTATACTTCAAACTGCACACAATGTCTTTAAACTTAATTATAGGCTAGTTCTTTAGATTCTTCTTTTATCATCCAGCTATAGTCATGATTATAGGTATAGGCTACATTATATTTAATTATTTATATTTACCCAAATATCCCATCACCTCATATTGGATTCCTTGTCATGAGATCATTTTAAGTAACTTAAGACATGGCATATCATAACTGCTTATATACATTTCTGTCTGGACCAAATAATAAGGATGTTAAATATCACTAATGCAACAGTTAAACAACTTGTGAAGACCAACTCGTGCAATGGGAAAATAAAATATACATGTCTGCTACTGTGAAAAGTCCCTTGAACAATCTTTTGTATTACAACTTTTAATTATTAATGATTGATGTGACATAAAGACCTACCTTGAATCACATGAATTTAACTTCTGTTGAGCCAACTAAACAGAAAATAAATCACACCCTTAATTCTATGTTCAGAATATATTCAAATACCTTATACTTTATTCATTTCTACCCAAATTAAACTTTTATCATTAGATGTGTTTTTCATTCAAGTCCCCTAATGCAAATCTGCGGTAACGTGTTTTAAAAAAATTATTAAGCCAACTTAACTTACCCTTTGTCTGAAGTCTGAATCAGCATTTGGATTTAGCCCTAAAAGAGCCTGTTCATCCATCCCTGCTGCTATACGTGGAGTTTTCTGATTGCAACAGACGTGCCCTCTGATCCCGCAGAAGAATCCACAAACATCTGCGCACACACAAAAAATGGAAAGAAGACCTGATAAACAAAAGATGCTCATCCAGAATATCATAACAAATGGATAACATTATGTAAAGAAGTTTAAATGTTATAAGAACTTCTTTTGGAACTATCCACATTACAATTAAAGGAGTCTAAGTCTCAGAAGAATGGGCCTGCTAAATACTCCAGGAACGTGTAATTTCTAAAAATCTCAAGTATGCCATTAAGGTTCTCAAATTTTCTCATTCTTCAAGATCATTAATAAAGTATAGAAAATAATTATTTCCTACTTTAAATGGAAGCATTTAATTTATGCAATGTTTTTTCATACTATCTCCAGTACGTATTTAAATGGCACTTGTATAACTATTTTTAAAAAATGACAAATCCAGATTCTGTTAATTCTAATTTGCCTTTCATTTCTCAATTATCACAAACCTTTCTTTAAAAACAGAATGGCTGGTTAAACAGTGACCTCAGAGTTCAAGATCCTTATTGGAGTATCTACAAGTACTTCAAAAGAAGTCAAATGAAAGAGGAATGAATGAGTGAAAACCAATAATCTAGCTTTTGATCAATGGGCTAGCTCTGCCTTTTACAGATTGTTACTCTTGCCAGCTAATTCTAGAAATGTATTTCAAGAAATGTTTTATAATAGTAGCTATACAAAGTGACAAATAATACTCTTATTTAAGTACATTTTTCTGTCTCTAGAAAGTAATGCACTTTTTTACAATATTGTCTTAATGTTCTCAAATAAGAACATAAGCCTCAAGAAACAACTTGATTGTATACATGAAAATGTATATTTATTTGAGGAAACGAGAAACTAACTCTAAATAAAGTGAAAATCACATTTATTCTCTCAAGGTAGGGAGAGAGAATAAAGGTAGGTAGGGAGACCAGGCCTTACTACTCCCGCTAAAAGGCTGTGGGGTTTTTGTTTGTTTAATTATCATAATCAAAGAGAGATCAGAGCCTAAAGAGGCCAGGAGACTAAGTAGATCGGGGGTGGGAGATACAGCCTTTTCAGAATGGTGAGACCAGGATAAGACCCAGGGTTAAAGGACCCCAACTACCACGTGCTTTTCTGTCTTCCCCCTGGGCCTGCTTGAATCAAATGATAAATCAGGGTATGTGCGGAGAACCTTGGAGAACAAAGCTTGGCCCTTTCTTACTGTTACTATCATACTTGCAGACTACAGCATAGCAGTGTAGCTCCCCACCGTCCTCAGGATTAAGATCCTAACACTGTGAATGACCCGTCACCATTCTGTACCCCAACTCAGCAAGGCCAAAGGTATCCTGCCTTTCATCTACTTACACTGCTCTTTTCTTGTTCCTTGGTTAACCCTTGCCTGCCCTTCAGAATTCAGCTTAGAGGTCACCTCTTTCAAGGATTCTTTGATCCCTGTTATCAAACTCTCCCAAATTGGATTAGATACCCCTCCTAAAGGCTGAAAGTCACTGCCCGCTTACTAGTTTTCTCTCATTAACTAACTTTAAAGGGCAAGGGCTAACTGTCTTGAATACTCATTTCTACATCCCTAGGATACAACAGAACATAGGTGTTCGATTTGGAAAGATCTGGATTTGTAGTCCAATTCTGTCATTTTCAAACTGGGGCCAAGTGAACAATTATGAAATCTGAGAGACAGCCCCTTCCACGAAATGGGAAAAAGAGTATCTGCTCATAAAGTTGTAAAGACTTCAATGAGATGAAATATATAAAGTATGCTTGGCACATAGTGGGCCCTCGAAAGGTTATTCATAATTCAGAGCTAGGGACATGGGGGATGGGAACTATGGGCATTCCAGATTTATCGTGTACTAGTAAATTGATATATTGAACAGATGAGAAAACAACAAAAGCAATGATTCTCCTCCATTCACCCCACCAGCCAAAAATGACCAGAAAATGTGATGACAATTACTCTATAAAATGCATGCATACAGAGAAAAGACAAATTGAATTTCTAGAAACCCCAGCTTGAGAAGTCCTATAAAAGATTCCTTGAATTTGGCATGGCTTTAGGGAAAACTGCTCAAGCTTGGTCAAGCCATTTTGATTCCATAAGGGAAACAGCAAGTGGTTCTAAGATAAAACATGGCAAATAAAACTACCTAAGGAAACAAACTTGTTACAATTGTCAGTACAGAAAGAATCCTTCACAGAGAAGGCACTTAGATGATAATCACTATGCAATGGAACATGGTAAATTACCTATGTGTGAACGAACACCTGAAAAGTTACAACCTGTGCGAGGTGACAATTTTCCCAGTAAAAGGTTGTGCATGAACACATGATGTTCTAACAAGACATAGCCCTGCAGGTTTAAACATTTGTTAAAACGCGACTATGCATTTAGCAAATGTTCTGGGGAGAAAGCAACATATTTAAAATTCTAAGCCCTAACTTTTCCTGGATAGCCATTAAATCAGGAAAAAAACAATTTAGAAAAATCCATCCGCACCTACTGAAGGCGGTTCAAGACCAGGACTGAATCTTAGCCTTTTAACATCACGCTGACAAGTCGCTTTAATAAAACGTAACTTCCTCCAGTAAAAACTAATTAGTACTTTCAAAAAGTACTTTTTTTTTTTTTTCTGGTTACAGGAGACATCACTCTTGCAGAATTGTGAGAAAGGGACGAGAAGAAATGGCGAGTCTCTGCTGGCAAATTACTACACAGAAATAACGCTTTTCGCTTTTTTGTCCTGGGGCGGAGGGGCGAGTCAAGTTTAAGCCCTCTGCAGTTGAAACTGGTGAGACACGCAATAACTATCACAAATGGGCTTGGCCACTTTATTAAACTGGGGGCCACAAGCGATCCCGACCCTCCTCGGCCAGCCACGTCCCTTTCCTTCCCCCGGATCCCTCCCCTAAATGAAGCCTCGTGGCAACTCCGGTGATGAAACACTCGGCAACGGGCAGCCACGCACTGGGGACATGCTCCACGGCGGCCACAGCGAGTACCCACCCCCACCCACTCCACCAAACCTCCCGGCACACTACCATCGAGGGCCCCCAGCCCGCACCCCTCCTCAGCTCCCCGGGCCGGTCCTCCCAGCCAACTTCCACGCAGCCATGTGCGGACCGAGCTGGGTCCGAGCCCCGCCGCCCCCAATCCCCGAGTCACCTTCCCTATCACTCCATCCCGCCTCCCTGCCTGCACTCCCGGGGGTCGGTCAGCGGAGCCGAGCGGGGCTGCAAGCAGTGATCGAGGAGAGCGGCCCTCGTTCTTGTCGCCGTCGTACTCCGCCACAGCCGCAGCGCTAACGCCGGAGACCGAGCTGGCCGGGGCCAAGCGCCTCTAGCCGCTCCGCGTCCCCTGGCTCCTTCTCTTGCGTGGCGCCGGGCCGGCAAGCTAGGAAAAGGAGGCGGGCAGGAT
>NW_006443138.1:3151309-3173136 GCF_000325575.1 Pteropus alecto | reverse complement strand
CCGTCGCCGCTGAGTCAGCGCGAAGCGCGTTCCCAGCGTCTGTGCCGCGCGGGCCGGCGCCAGCAGCCTCATGGAGGTCGCGGACAGCAGCCCGCGGGCGTGTCGGAAGCCTACAACTCCCAGCATGCAACGTGCAGGCGGCGCTTCCGGACGGCGGGGCGCACACGCACTCCCGGGCGCTCTCCGGGAGGCGTGGTCGGCCGGGCCTGTGGTGCATGCTGGGATGGAGCGTCCTACCTGAATCGCTCCCGGGGCGTTGAATACCTTGTGGCTTCTGCGCGGATCCGAGGCGCTGGTCGGGTTTGCGCAGCATTTTCCATAAAGGCTTGGTTAGATGGTTGGTAGATTAGATTACCCAGATCTGGATGACGTAGTCAAAACCACGTGCGAGTCAGTTGTTTAATTGCTCTTCTGTGGTCCCATTAAAAGGAGAGCATTCTTAGGAAATCCTATTCGTAGGTTTCTTCTATGCTATGGTTACTTCGTCTATTCATTCACCGATTTATTAATTTATTAATGCATCGAGGCAGTATAGACTCAAGCTGCTTGGGTTTGAATCCCAGCCCCCCTGTTCACTAGTTGACCTCAGTTTCGGGCATGTTACATAATCTGTACTTCAGTTTACTCTTCTATAAAATGGGGATGATTAAAGTACTGAGCTCAAAAGGTTGTTGTGAGGATTGAGTTAATACAGGTGTTTGGGACACAATAAACGCTTGATACTTAGGTTTCGCTTGATTATTCAATACGGGCTGCATACAGATTAGGTTGCAGTCACTGGGACTACATAGAAAAGAACAAAACTTGGGGGAATGAGAAGAGAAGTAGAATAAAATTAATATAACAATTTAACAGCTACATTTATTTAGTGACCCACCAAGTACAAGACACTGCACCAGCCATTTCATATATAAAGTATCCTGAATCACTTTTGCGTCGAAGTTTGTAATTTACTTGTTCCGAATGTCAGGCTAGGATTCTTGTCCCTATTTATTTCAGTGTATATCCCCAGCATCTAGTACAGTACCAGTGCCAGCCTGGAGTTAAAATTCAATAAGTGAACAATTGCATGAATTCTTACATTAGCTGTGTAGGTCAGCTATGGACTACGGAGGCCCAACATTAATCTTGGTCTGAGTGGTTCCAAAGTCTTTAATATTAAATATGTTCAGTATATTGCACTGCCTGATCCTTAAGAACATCAAAAATACAGTCTATTGTATTGTTACTGTCTTTATTTGCTCTTTCGTAAAATCATTTTGTGAATATTTCATATGTTAAATTTCATTATTTACAGCCTATCTAGTATCTATAGCTTAAATACAGTTTAACATTGACCCTTTATGGTAGTTCAAATACCTAGGGTTGTAAAAATCTCTTTAAATTTCGTAAACTAACATCATTACGGAACAAATAAGGACTTGGAATCCAATTAAAGAGGACCGGAGAGAGAGATTAAATTTGACCATTCCATATTCTGGTTCCCCAGTCCATGAGGGGATGACAGTTTCTCATCTCAAACTAATAAAAAATGCCAATGATCAAAATGTTGATGAATAACACTATCGTTATTTTAGCTTAAAACATATATGCTTACATATGGCAATATTTTTATGTATTAATTGTTAACATTTTTGAGCATTTATTATGTGCCAGAAATAGTTCTAAATGTTCAGACATTAATCCTCACAACTCTGTGAGGTAGGTACTATCATCATCCCCATTTTATAGATGAGGAAACAGAATGGCATAAAAGGTAGCAGAGCTGGTCTTCAAACCCACATAATCTGACTCTAGCTAGAGTCTGTGCTCCTAATCTTTGTTTCTGAAATGATGACAGTGTAGAACTATACTACTAAGTCAGTTCTTCCTATAAATATGCTGAGGCCCCTTCCTTAGAACAATAAAACTTTGTTCCTGTCTCATATATTTCCTTTCTTTCAATTGCCAGAATACTTGAAATAATTATAACATAACATTTATGTATTTCATTATGGTTTACAATATGCCTTCATATATATTTTCTAACTTGTTCCTCTTAAACTTGTAGAGATAGAGCAGGTATCATCATCATCATCGTCATCATCATTTTTAATTTACAGATACAGAAACCAAAGTAGATCTATTTTAAGTAACTTATCCTAAGTCATATAGCTAGTAAATAGTAAGTTAGAACTCTTATACTCTTGATTCTCAATATAAAGCAAAATTAATTTTAGACTGTAATAAAGAATAAAAAAATTTAAGTGAAAGGATCTGCAGCCCATGAGACATAGATTTAAAGAGCAACATAAATTGTGTTCTGCTGAGACAAAGGGAAGGCTGCCTTTTATAATAAAAGTTCCTGATGAGGTTCCCAATTATGTCCATTTTATGTAAATAGGGGTAACCAAGTATGTACATTTGATCTTTCTGAAATGCACAGTCCTGATTGGTAAGCATTATGTTTCATGATTGGTTGTTATGGAGTAGTTCTGATTGGAGGGGGCAAATCTTAGTCTATAAGTTGAAAGACTGAAACTATGAACTCTCTTATAATTGTTACTCAGCTGGGGAAGCCTAGAGTTCATTTTGATGGTCTTCCTAGTATGCAGAGTATGTGAGAGGCCCCTATCAGCAAATGGCCACTTGGCTCTTATTATTTATAAAATTTGGGTCTTCAGTTGACCATGGAGAATCCATTTCAGTAGACAAATTCCTTTTTGGGGTTCACATCATATGAATCTTTCTTCTTAGTGTCCACATTCCTCCTTGAAATTCTCTCCTCTCTTGACTTCTGACCTTACATTACAGTCAAGCTCCTTTGCTTTTTTGACTACTTCTATTCGTTTTCTTCACCTCACTCCTTCCTACTTTTGCTCTCTTAACATGTCTTCCCCAAAGCTGTGAAGGGGAGCAGAGTTCGTCATCCCAAAATATGTCTCTTTGGCTAAGAATTATTCTAAGCTGGTTATTTTTAAGAAAACACAGACACTGGAGAAGCTCTGAAAACCAAGCAGAAGTTATCCTTTATGAAGGACATTGACATTTATAAGTGAAATTTCCATTTATAAGGGTATATCAGAAAGAGGGAGATGACTCAGTCTCTAGAAACTCTTAATAAAGAGGAAGGCGATATTTAAATCTGCATAACCTTAGCCTTGTTTACTCTGCTTTTCCTGGTAATCTCCCATAACTGATTCTCCCAATCCCTAACATCTTTTGTCTTTAGCTGAGGATGATATTTAAAGTGATGACTTCCACCATTTTAGTGAATTAGTGTAGCCACTATGGAAAACAGTGTGAAGATTCCTCAAAAAATTAAAAACAGAGCTGCCACATGACCCAGCAATTCCACGTCTGGTATTTATCCAAATAAAGCAAAAACACTAATTCAAAAAGATATATGCACTCCTATATTCATTGCAGCATTATTTATAATAGCCAAGATATGGAAGCAACCGAGGTGTCTACTGATAGATGAATAAAGATGTGGTACACACACACACACACACACACACACACACACACACACACACACACGAAAATTACTCAGCAATAAAAACAAATTAACTTCTGCCATTTGTGACAACATGAATGCACCTGGAAGGCATTATGCTAAGTGAAATTAGACAAAGGCAGACAGGTACCATATGATTTTACCTATATGTGGAATCTAAGAAAACAAAATAAATGAAAAAACAAAACTGAAACAGACCCATACATATAGAACAATGAGGGATGCCAAAGGGGAGGGGATAGAGGATGGGTGAAATTTTAAAAATAATTAATTTTAAAACGTTGACTATAACAAAAAGAAAAAAGAAATAGTTTCATTCGTTCTTCGAGCATTTATTGAATTCAGCCTCCCTCATGAAGCATTTCCAAATTTCCTCAACCAGGCTTGTTTAGTCATTTCTTTGATGTTGCTTTTCTTTTTTTAACCTCTCTTATGTCATTAATATATTTTAATATGCTTTGTATTAAATTTGTGTGGTTGTCTTAGTCATCTATTAGTCAATTCTTGAAGAGTGAAAATAAATCTTATCCTGATTCTGTTTATGGATAATAACTTCTGGGTAAATATTTGTGATATGTATTAAATTGAACCAAAAATAATATAATTGTGAGTTGATAACTACTGAGTCTTGTGTCAGATTCACTTCTTATGCTTCATCTCAATGTTTGTTAAGCCTAGTGCCATTGTTACCAAAAGCTCCTTCATGATGGGTTTCTTGGCAGGGAAAGAAATTGAAAAATAGATCAGGTAAGCTGACTTTATTGGCTCTAGTTCAATCATTGGTTTCTCTCAGAGGAAGTGGGTGTGAAGCCGGAAGCCTGAGGCAAAATAAAGACCTAGAGCATTATTTAGTAAAAGAAACAGTTTTTTCTTAATCCAAAGCATTTGTTTGGTCCCTTTGACTTCATTATAATGACATTTCTCCTCTAAATGTCAGATTGCTAACTGTAGATATTTAAATGGTCAGTATAGATTAATACAAAGTAGAAACACCAAAAGACTCCTAAATCAGACACCTTTAAAAATTCAGGTTTTATTTACTTAATATAGATTTCAGGTATCTTTCTATCTTTAGTTTAAATGTAGGGAGGAGGCAAGAGAATAGAAAAGGTTAATCAAGCTACAATCCGAGACTGCAATATGCTGATCAGCCCTGCAGCCAGGCCAGGAGGACACCTTCAGAACTAAGGAAGATTTCTGCTGGGATTGCTAACAACCTATTCCCCACACCTATGAAGGGGAAACGGGAACCAAGAGTCATTCCCTATGGCTAAAACCATGGGGAACCTCTGGATTAAAGGCTGGGAACTGCCAGCTGGCCTTTCACTCTACATATTCTTACCTTTCCATGCTACATACTCTTCCCCTTCTTCATTGTATGTCCATATCAAAGGAAATGGGAACTAAAGAATGACCTATAAACTGCATTCCCTGAACACTCTAGGTCCTTCTCAGTGCCTTTATTCTGTCTCTCTCACTGCCCTCGTCTCTATTGTGTCTGTCCCTCTGAGTCCCTCTCAGTGCCTTTACTCTCTCTCACTCTCTGCCTCTGAGAGGAGACCACACTGTGTCTGTGGAGTATTATCTCTTTTCTAATAAACTTTCCTTTTGACTTTAACTTTCTCGTGTGTGTTGAATTCTTTCTACGCTCTCCACCAAAGGATCCTCTTCTTCTCTCAGTGCAGGGCTTGGTCTCCCCCCACCAACTTGGGGAAATTTGCCCTGTACTGCATTAGTTTCAAGTTGAGAGATGGGACGCTTGAGATCCATAGGTCCATTGAAGGTTACTTCTGGTTTGAAATCTTCACAGGGTTCTTATGACCTATGGCCCCCTGATCACTTCTCTACCAAAAAACACAACTAAAAAATTACAAATACCATTCTTTTGTCTATGTGTGTGTACATGTAGATTAGATTTTTATCTTGCGCCTTAGTCTGAAGTTTAAAAAGTTAGGCTATCCTCAGGCAAGGGAAACAAAAGAAAACAAACAAACAAAAAGAACTATTTCAAACTAAAAAGTTTCTGTACAGCAAACGAAACCATCAACAAACTGAAAAGATAACGGACTGGGTGGGAGAAGATATTCACCTCTGATACATCTGATAAGGAGTTAATATCCAAAATTTATAAAGAACTCACAAAACTCAACAACAACAAAACAATCCAATTAAAGAATGGGCAGAAGACCTCCAAAGAGGAAATACAGATGGCCAACAGACACAAGAAAAGAGGCTTAAGATCATTAATCATCAGAGAAAAGCAAATTAAAACCACAATGAGATATTGCCTCACTCCTGTCAGAATGGCCATCATCAATAAATCAATACAAACAAGTGTTGGTGAGGATGTGGAAAAAAGAGAATTCTCCTACTCTGTTGGTGGGATTGCAAATTGGTACAGCCACTATGGAAAGTAATCTGGAGGCTCCTCAAAAAATTAAAAATGAATCTACCTTTTGGCCCAGCAATTGCTCTTCTGGGTATATATACAAGGAAAACCAAAACACTAATTTGTAAAGATCTATGCATCCCTATGTTCATGGCAGCACTATTCACAACAGCTAAGACATGGAAGCAATCTAAATGTCCATTAACAGATGACTAGATAAAGAAGTTATGGTTCCTACATATAGTGGAATATCACTCAGCTGTTAAAAAAAAAAGAAATTCTATCATTTGCAACAACATGGATGGACCTAGAAGTTATTATGAATAAGTCAGACAGAGAAAGATAAATACCATATGATTTCACTTATATCTGGAATCTAAGGAAACTAAATGAAACTAAATGAAAACAGACTCACAGATACAGAGGACAATATGGTGATGGCCAGAGGGAAGGGGGGTCCAGGAGCTGAGAGAATAAAGTGATACAAATTAGTAGTTACAAAATAGTCACAGGGATCTAAAGGACAGCATACAGAATACAGTCAATAGTACTGCAACGACTATGTGTAGAGCCAAGTGGGTGATAGAGTAATCAAAGGGATCATTTTATAAGCTGCATAAATGTCTAACCAATGTATTGTATATCTGAAACTAATAAAAAATAAAATGAAAATGTGAGAACTCAGGAAAAAAAAGCTAGGCTAGCATCCAACAAAGAATAATTTGATATTACTATATTACTTTGTATACAAGGAACCAAATGACTATATATGTATCAGAAATCATATATTTGTTCAATGTATTTTTAAATGTATTTATACTCAGGTATATTCTATACTCAGGTACCTTTTATAAGTACTTTAGAAACACTGTTAATTCTCATAATAACCCTATGGGGTTGGTACTATTTCCCCCATTTCACAGATAGGGAAACCGAGGCACCGAGATTAAAGTAACATCGTCCACGGTCATTTAGCAGCTAAGTGTGAGAAATGGAATTTGAACCCAGGTCATTTGATTCTATACTCCTGTGCTCATAACGCCTGCCCTTTCAAACTAAATGAATTGACCATCTATCAATCTAAGGCTACTCTGTTGTTTTGGTGAAAGTTCTGGTTAAGGAGAGTGACTTTGGAGAGTAGTTCCAACTAAGTAATGTTCTATTTCTTTTGATAGTTTTATCAAGAAACACCTATTAAGTGCTTGGTTACACGGGATCTATACCAAATGCTTCTTGAGTTAGGACAGACTTAGAAAATAAGTAGACATAGAAAATAAGACAGACTTATCTCAGGTGTATTTATGTTAACTATCCACAAAAAGTTAACAGAAAGATAAGGAAATATGGATACTTTACATGTCTATAGTGCTTTTAGAATTCATAATTCATTGCCTTTGCTCCATATACCAACTCTTTGTTGGCAGGGCAAATATTAGAAGTTTCATTTTAGAAAAGGCTCAAAAATGTTGTGACTTTCTAAAAATCACAGATAGTGAGCAGCAGGGTTAGCACTCTAATTCAGTTCTCCTGACTTCAAATTTAGTGATCTTTCCCCTACATTAAACCCTTTTCCTGCAATTTGAACTTGGCTGTTACCTTGGCAACAGTGCAGAACACTTAGTGCCTGGAAACCATGATACTACCTTCTCTGTGTACCACAAAGTTAAAAGTGTAACTGAGGTCACTTTAGCCATCAATGCCTTTGTCAAATTCCCTTCTTTGTGTGCTTCATCTTAACATTTTTTAAACCCGGTGCCCTTGTCACCAAAAACTCATTTATGGGGTCTTCTTGGAAGGTAGATCAGGTATCTATCTTTTCTGGAATGTCCGGAATGTCCAGTCATTCTGTTTCTCTTAGTCCTGGGTACGGAGCAGGAAGCCTGAAAGACACCTAATAGCAGCCTGGAGTGATACGTTTCTAGTACTTGGGCCTCACATTCCACCTCTGATAGAGTCATTTGCCTCTGAAGAGCTCTTGTGAGGTGTAGCTATTTGGCAAAGGTAAAGGGCCGTTGTCTTCTGTTAGTTTGAGGCAACAAACTTGGTCTAAGTGGCTTAGATAGGGAATAGTCTGTGTTTTAGAGGAGAAACCATACCTCTGGGGCTTACTTTTCATCCAGTTATGAAGTTTTGAAGAGTCAGTCGCTTGATCAGATTCTAAAACTTTAAGTGGTAGGTCATTTAAGATTTTGTCAGCAGGTGGCACTGCTCTCCTTACCAGTCTCTCCAAGAAAAGAATACGATTTCTGTTTCTTTGCTGTTGAATTCTTCAGACTTGTTTATCCACACTCAAACATTTCTCCTCAGTTTCTTTTTGTCTACAATATCTGTTTATGCGTTTTAATTTGTTTATACCCTCTTTCCACAAAAAATTTGAAATTGCTTACAACATGTAGTATACAATAGTACAACTTGCAATAAAGAATCTTATGATTTGATTCTGAGTTGCAGGTAACTGGATTTTATATATATATATAATTTTTCCATTGCAAGGTCTTTGGGTGAATGGAGAGGGAGAATGTCATGTTTTTTCCAGGATTTGAAATTAAAATGAAAGTTCTCACCTAAGTTTCTGTTGTACTCTTCTCAGCTAACCTAATTTACAGTAAGTCATTCTTGCTCTGTCAAATCTAGGCAGTATTTTTACTACCTGCAGCCTCAAGGATGCACAACTAGCCTTACTCAACTTATAAGCTTCAATTTTTCCAGATGCAGACCTCACCCACTAACTCGTCCTACACAGATTGCCCTCTGTCTGCAAGGCCTTGTCCTGGGCATTGGGCCCACCACAAGCATAGCCATTAGGTAGGCTTGGGTGTGCCCAAATCAATTTATGATAAAAGTCTTTTCTCTCAGAGCTTTTAGCTAGTTGGAGAAAGAAGACCTACGTTTATACTCATTAAAATTGGCTATTCCAGGCAATATTATCATCAAATGCCAAATCTTTGTGATGGGTCTTAATAGGGTTCGAGGATTGTTCTACCCATAAAAAGTAAATCGGTAAATTCCATCTCGTTTAAGTTTTTAACGGGAAACCAGATTAAAACTGCGGCTCCGATGCAGTTTGTAAGGAAAGGCGCGGTACGCTGGAGTGGGGGGCAAGCTGGGCGGAGGACCAGGAAAACCCCTCAGTAGCAGCCACGCAGCTCCGGTGTACTTGACGGTGATTACCCTGAAGGACCAGCGTCTCGCCCCGCCCACTGTTGTTGAAGGTTGGGACGACGATTGCCGGGCAGGGCCTGGCGGGGGTACTTCAGGGAGCCAGCTCCTAGAGTTCCGCTGGGCTTCGAAGTTGGGGGCCCGGCTCCCCGCGCCCGCGGGAGGTGGCAGCGGCGGGGCGGGCGGCTTTGTGGCGCGCGCGGGTTCCACCAAGGGCGGCGCGGAGGCGGGACCGGACAGAGGCATCCACCGCCCCCGGCACTCGGCCCAGCAGCCGGCGCCCCGCATGGCCAGCCCTGCGGGATCCGGCTTCCCGGCGCGCACCAACAGCCGCCTGGACGCGTTCTTGCGGAGGCATCTGGCGCCCGAGGTCTACGACGCCATCCGCGCCTACGAATCGTGCATCGTGGTGTCGGACTCCGAGAAGCACACCTTAAAGTACGTGGTCCTCAGCGACCGGCTCATCTACCTGACCGAGAACCCGCCCAAGTCCATCCGGCGAGTCGTGGCGCTGCGGGATGTCCTGGCCATTGACCTGGTGAGGAGAGCGGGCGGGCAGGTGGGCTCGCGAGAACCCCCTTCTTGGGCAGCCTAATCCCAGACATCCTGCACGCGGGAAGGAGGAGGAAGACCTTCCCCTTCCCTCCGTGGACTCCCGTACTCTCTTTAATTTACTTCAGTATTAGCACCCACTTAGGGAAACCGTGGATTGCTGTATGCACTCGGAATAACGATGCCTTGCCGGTTCTCACCGTGTGTACCTTCCGGTCATCCCCCGTCCCCTCAAATCCTATCAAAAGTATATTTTAAAGTCATTCCTTCGTTCATTAAGCGCCTAGGCAGTGCCAGGCTCTGTGCTAGACACTAACGATGCAAAAATGAAATAGGGCTCCCTCCTAGAAGCTGCTGTGGGCGCCGACAGAATGCCAACACCAATGCAAATAAATAAATGCCATGTGATATGCGCTATTATGCTTTGTTTACTTTTTTATCTCCAGAGCTTAGAGCATATTAGGTGCTCTAATATGAATAAGTGAATGAATGAATGCATTGATAAGATGCGCAGAGGATGTCTGGCAATCTCTGGCAGGTCTCTTGATCGAAACTGGGCTCCGGCTATGCTGGAAAACCTTCCTGGAAGGACTGTCATCAGAGCGGAGCCTTGAAGGAGATAAAGTCTGGCACAGGCACGCCTCATCCCAGTTTTTAGTGTGCTGCTATTATATCCCTTTCCTCCAAAAATAGATTTACCTTATAAACCAGCATCAGATTGCAAGCAGTCTCCTCTCCAATTACCGTTTTTCTCCTCTTTGGCTCCCTTTGCCTGAGCTGCTCTCCAGGTGTGTTCTTCCTTTTTCCATTGGGGACAGGTGTCTAGCCTTTTTTCTTTTTCCCTTGTCTGAGTCTGAATCCCCCAAGGGAGAGGTGGCGGGACTCTTGATGGAGCTGTTTTGCCAAGAGAATTGTAGCTTGTTTGGAACATATCTGTATGAAAAGAATAAAATTAAATGGAAAAAAAAATGTTTTTTTTTTTTTCCTACTTAAAATACCTCTTTGGGATATCGCTGTGAAAATTTATTTGCTTTTTTTTTTTTTTTTTTGAGTAAAACTTGAAAGTAAAACTGCCGTTTTCTTCACTGCCACCATTTCTATTGTCTTGACTAAACTAAATTTTAAACTAAAATTGAAAAAAAAAAAATTCCCTTTACCAAATGTTTTAAAAAACATTAAATGCTCAGCTTTTTCTAGTATATAGTAAACACTTATTGTTTTGACAAAGTAATGATGTGAGCTATTTTTACTCTTCCCAACAATTCTACTTCTAGGTATTTATCTGAAGAAAGCCAAACACTAATTCAAAAAAATATATACACCCCCATGTTCATTGCAGCACTATTTACAATAGCCAAGAAATGGAAGCACCTAAGTCCCCATCTATAGATGACTGGATAAAGAATATGTACATATATACAATGGACTAAAGCCATAAAGAAGAATGAAATTTTACCATTTGAGACAACATGGATGGACCTAGAGGGTATTATGCTAAGTGAAATAAGTCAGACAGAGAAAGACAAATACCACGATTTCACTTATATGTGGACTCTAAAGAACAAAATAAACAAAGAAAACAAACAGACTTGTAGATAGAACAAACTGATGGTTGCCATGTAGGAGAGGCGTTGAGTATGGGTGAAAAAGGTGAAGTGATCAGGAAGTACACATTGGCAGTTACAAAATAGTCACAAGGATGTCAAGTACAGGATAAGGAATACAGTCAATAATATTGTAATAAATATGTATAGCGCCAGGTGGGTACTAGACTAATCCAGGGATCACTTTGTAAATTATATAAATGCCTAAACACAATACTGTACACCTGAAACTAATATAAATAACATCAAATGTCAACTGTAATTGAATAAAAATTTTTAAAAAGTAATAAAAGAGATAGTATACATATTTCAGTAGTTGATATATATCTTTCTTTTTGAGCTGTCAAAATCTGAAAAGTATAGTAAAACTCCCTAGGCCCCCAGCCAAGAATCTTACAAAAAGCATACCAATTTATTTGGTCATGCTTTGTATAGAGAATTTACCTTTCAGGGACATAGAAGAATGTATAATGTCTATAAAGGTGCTAAACAAATCTAAGATTTCAACATCGTCGACAGACTAAATGTCCATCTTGCACAATATAGTTTAACTTTGGTTAAAGTTGTGGTAGGCAGATTAATGGCCCCCAAAGGATATCCTTGGAACCTGTGAATATATGGCATGGCGAAGTGGAATTAAAGTTGCAGATAGAGTTAAGGTTGTTTGCTAATTAGCTGACTTTAAAATAGGGAGCCTGTTTTGGATTATCTGGGTAGGCCTAAAGTAATCACAAAATCCTTAAAGCTGGTAAAGGGAGGCAGAAGAGTCAGTGGCAAAGTGATGCAGCATGAGAAAGACACTGATTTTGAAGGTGGAAAGAGGCCCAGGGCTGAGAAACGTGGGCGGTCTCTAGAACAGCGGTCCCCTAGTGCCACACTTTTTGGCACTAGGAACTGGTGCTCCTATGAGACTCTAATGCCTGATGATCTGAAGTGGAGCTGAGGCGGTGATGCTAGTGCTGGGGAGCAGATACAGATGAAGCTTCGCTGGCTTGCCAGCTGCTGACCTCCTGCTGTGCAACCCTCTTCCTAACAGGCCACAGACTGGTACCAGTCCATGGCCTGGGGGTTGGGGACCCCTGCTCTAGTAGCTGGAAAAGGCAAGGAATCAGGTTTGAACCTCCATAAGAAATGCAGTCTTGCTGACACAATTTTAGCCCAGTGAGTCTGGTTTCAGACTTCTGACCTCCAGAACTATAATAGAATTTGTGTTTAATGCCACCAAATTTGTGGTAATGTATTACAGTAGCCATAGGAAATGAATACAGAACTATTCTCCATTATGGTGTTTTAAAACGGGTAATTGTTTTAAAAAATATTGCTTCAGTGAGAAATAAATATAATTATGCCAAGCAAAAATTCCTTAATAATCTCTTTTTCTGAGTTTTTATAAAATAATTCTAGGGTTATTATTATATTTTGGTACTTGTATTAAGCTCCATTGAATGTGTGAAAAATCGGTGTACAGAATTGCATTTACCTAGTACCAATTAATAACCACAATGTAGTTGACTAGTCATCCCCCTATGAACACTATGTCCTCACTTACTACCACAATGTGTAGAATTTTCCTGATTTCTGTGTTATATCGCATGTAGTTGTCCTCCGATCCAGGCTAAATCAGTCACTTCGATTACATTTTTCAGTGTCAGGCAGCTTTCTTTTCTACAACCCGTTCCTCCTTCCTTGAAAGATCAACTGTTTAATTTTCCTTCTATGTTGGTGTCTTCTTTCTTGGGCCTCCTGTTTAGGTAGTTTTTTCAATTCTCAAAGGTTTTCTCATTTTACAGTACAAGTTGTCTTCTTGTTATTTAACTTTCAGTTGGCTCAAGTTTCTCATCCTACCTTTGTTCTTACTTTCATGTCTATAAAACCTGTAAGCAAACCAGTCCTTTATGTCCCTGGGCCTCCTTGCTCTATGTTAGGCCAGATTATTCTATTTAGTTCACGTCACATGTCACAGTTACACTTAAGAAAAAAATTTGCAAATATACACATAAAATTCTATTCTCTCCCCTAAGGAAAAAAATTAAAGGTTAACAGCAACAAAAAGACCGGAACTCTGATTGAATACAGGCAAGATTTCCTTTCCATCAAAGACGAGGACAAAGTGCTTTTGGAGATCTTAGTAAGTGTTTAATACAGTTCATCTCCTAAAAAGGAAGAGTTTCTAAGATTGCTTTGGCAGAGCTTTTATAAAGGCTGATGTTTTCCTTAAAAGTTACTTTTGAAATTATTCTCTAGAGTTCTGCTCTGTTGTATGCATCAACACATTATTCTTTAAGTCCTTCTAAAATTAGACACATATTGCTAAAATGTGTGAACCAGATATCTAGAACAATCTGTGAATTTTCTATGGGTTCACTCCATCCCAACGCCTATAAAGAAAAAACATCTATCAACTCCAGCAAATCTACCTCTTGCCTCTCTTTTCCTTCATCCTTTCACCACTGCCCCCTCATTGAATATCTGCTCTCCAGCCATCCTAGGCTCCATGTGGCTTCTTGAACTGGCACAAAATGCACCTTCTACAGCCTGACTTCTTTGCTTGTAGTGTACATGTCCTCCTCCAAGTTAGTTCGTATCATCATATTTACAATTCACCTCTTCTTCCTCCTTCCTTACCTTTTCCTTCTCTTTTTCCTTTTAGAAATGTAAAAACCATTCCTAGATCAGACAGAAACAAGTCACAAGCTGTGCTGAAGGGGCCACCTGTAATTTGCAGGCTGATCCCTGCTTTCTTCCTTTCATATTCAAATCCTTCACTTTTTCTAGGCTAAACCCAAATCATTCTCCAAATCACTTTTCCTTGACTGAGCCCATGAGGGCAGGCCTTTTGGTCTATTTTGTTAATTGTTGTATCTCTGGTTCCTAGAACACTGCCTGGCACAGATGGGATGATCAGTGAATACTTGTTAAATATTCAAGGCATCTGTTTCTTCTCTTCCTAAATTATCATCTGTAGTATATACATTTGGGCATTTTATATACATTTTTATTCAGCTTTTTCTTTCTATCTGTGTAGATTTGGTTAAATTTTTTAACCTCTACTCTGGTGCTTCCACCTCTTCACCTGTAAAATAGAGATAACAGCACCGTCCTTATGGAGTTGCTGGAAGAAGTAAATTCATTAATAAATGTAACATACTTAAAACAGCTATGATAAGAGCTACGCAGATGTTAGTTATTATTAATAACCTTTACTAATGTCTATTAAGTCTATTAAGGTTTACCATGAATCTGTAAGATGGATATTATTATCTCCCTTTTCAAATCAGGGCAGTTAGCTTTAGGAGATTTAGGAAATTGGGAAAGAAAATACTTTTTGAGCATCTATTATATATTAAATGTTTTAAAATACTTCATCTCATTTATTCTTGAAAATCTGCCCAGTAGGTTTGACAAGTTTAATACGTTCAAAAACAATTCCTGATCTCCACCCCAAACCTGTTCATCCCTTAGCTTTCTTTATTTTAGGAAATAACATCTTTCATTATCCTTAATTCTGCCTTTCTCTTGCTTCCCACATCCAACATATCAGAATATCCTCTTTTTTAAAATTAAATTTATTGAGGTAACATTGGTTAATAACATTTTATAAATTACAGATGAATAATACTATAATTCAATATCTGTATACTCTATTGCCTGCTCACCACCTAAAGTCTAGTTTCCTTCCATTACCATATCTTTGCGCCCCTTTACCCAATTCACCCTCCTCCCACCCTCTTCCCCTCTGCTAACTACCATTCTATTGTCTGTATCTATAAATTTGTTTGTTTTGTTAGTTCATTTGTTACTCTTTTGTTTCGTTTTCCACATATGAGTGAAATCATAGTTTTTGTCCTTTTCCATCTGACTTACTTCACTTGATATAATACCCTCAAGTCCATCATGTTGTCAAATAGCCTCCTGTTGTCGCAAATAGCAGTATTTCATCTTTTTAATGGCTGAGTAGCATTCTGTTGTATACATGTATCCCACTTTCTTTAGCCATTAATTCAACAACAAACACTTAGGCTATTTCTATGTCTTGGCTATTGTAAATAAAGCTGCAATGAACATAGGGGTACATATATCTTTACAAATTAGTGTTTTCATATTTTTTTGTTGAATACCCAGAAGAAGAATTGCTGGATCATATAATGGTTCTATTCTTAAATTTTTAAGGTACCTCCATATTAGTATATCCTCTTGACTTGTGTAGAGGAGGAAAATGTTTTCCTTGACTCTCTTACGGTCCCTGGTTGGGTCTGAAAATTAAACAGACAAACACAGATTAACAGGATAATTTATTTAATGTAGATTTTACATGACATGGGAGCCTTTATAAGGAAAAGAAGACCCGAAGAAATGGTTAAACCTGTGCATTTTTAATACTAGGTTTAATGAAGAATGGGAAGTTGTGGAAAAATGTGATAGGACAAAAAGGAATATGAGCTAAGGGTAATAAACTTAGCAAGGTCTGTTTGGATTCCTCTGGGCATCCCTGCCTCATAGATAGGATGTTTCTTTCCTCTAGGTATAGGGAGGGCACTTCTCCCATGCTTCAAAGGAGGTGAGTGAGGAAAAGTCAGAGATACTTTCCTGCATCTGCCCTTCTCTCAAATTCCTTCAGCTTAAAATAGTATGCCAAGGTGCCATATTTTCGGGTAGCATGTGCTGAACCCTGTCACTATTTTCTAAAATATATATAGCTATAACCCTTTTTATGACTTTTTTGATGCTATTTGTCCATTCCCTTATCTAGACTATTGAAAAAATTGACTCCAAACTGATTCCTCTTCACATAGCAGTTGGGATGACATTTTTTAAATATAAATTCTAAATTAAATTATGTCACTTTTCTGTTTCAAAGTCACCATAAGCTGGCAAACTCCTTATTGCCTATAAGAGCCTCCATGACTTGACCCCTCCATCTCTGACTGAGTTCCTACCACTCTTCTCTGAGCTCTTTATGCTCTTCAACTGTGTCTCAGTGCCTTTGCACTTGCCATCCTACCTGGAACTCTCTTCCTCCAGATTTTCAGAGACTTGATTACTTCTTGTCAGCTGTGTTTCCAAATTCAGCATCACCTGCACAGGGATGCCTTCTGTGACCACCCAATCTAAAGTACCTTTCCTCCTTCAAACTTAATCTGTTTGTTTCAAAACACTTATCATTATCCGCATTATAAGATTAACCTTTTTAATGATTATATGTCTCATAGTAAATGTAGGCTTCATGAGAACACGACCTTGTCTGTCTTGTTTATCCCTGTGTCAATGTGCACTATATTTCCTGACACATAGTAGATAGTTAATAATTATTTATCAATTGGAAGAATTAATAAATGAATGAATGCTCATTCATTCAATAAATGAATGACTGTGCATCCAAGTGAATGGATGCTCAGGTCCATCATACAGTTTTACCTCTTAGAAAGGGAGATCATATTTCCTTATTTCCAAGTATTGAGGGACTCCAGAGACTAACAATTCATCACACTGGCCAGAGTTACATAACCACATAGTGGCAGAGCAAATTCTCACAGGTCTCCTGATGCTCAGGTATAGCTCTCTCCGCATTCATTTTGTGTTTGTATTATAAGTGTCATGCATTTTGAGAGGTAATAGGAGTTATGTAAGATGAGACTATATTATAGATACTTCTTTTCCTCTTTTGCTTTCTTTCTCTATTTTGACTCATTTGTAATATTTCAAAACTCTCACCGTAGGAGGCAGAAAGAGGTGATAAACTGTTAACAGTCATTCTGGCTTCTTCGTAATAGTTTGTTTGCATAGAATAGTTTGGATATTGCATTCAAGTCTTGATAAACTTCATGAGGACAGGCATTTTATCAGTCTGACTCATTGCTATATCCCCTGTGACTGGAATGATAGTGTATTGGTCAAGATAGCTTAGGTTAAGCTGCACTAACAAACAATCCCAAAGTCTCAGTGCTTTAATACAACACAGAGTCTATGTCTTATTCAAGCTGTTTGTCTATTATTGATTAGTGAAGGGTTTTATTCATCTTAGTCACAAAATATGTGATACTTAGTCGCACATCTTAGTATCAGAAGCCTCTCAACATATGCTTGCTTAATCACCATGGTGGAAGAAATTAAGTTGGCAAATTAGATACTGAGTCTTAAGCTTCAAACTAGAGGTAACACATGTCACTTCTCATATTTCATTAGCCAGAGTCAGTCACATGGCTACGCCTAACTTAAAAGGGGGTGGGAAAATGTGATCTTATCAAGTGTGCATTCCACATGTCTGGAAGAGAATGGGAATATTGTGAACAGTTCTAATGCCTATGTCAAATTGCTGACATTTTATTGAGTGCTTATTATATGCCACCCAGCTGCTATTCTAAGTTTAAATTAAGTTCTTTCTCCTTATAACAATCTCAGATAATAATGTTAACTGTTTTACAGATAAGGAACTTGAAATAAAGAGAATTTAAGCAATTTGCCCAAGGCCATCCATTAATGGCAGAAACAGAATTTGAACCCAAGTAGTCTGGCTTGACTGATTATCCAGAAGACTCTAAGTTCTTTGAAGACAAACTCCATCTAATATTTTGTATGTTTCAATTCTGTACTTTGCAGTAGGAACTCAAAAATATCCATGATGAATTGAACTGAATAAAATTGAAACTAGAAAATTGAAACTAGATAATCAACTGCTGAAAGCTTAGGGCTCTATTATTCTCTGAAATTAAAGCTGATAGAAGAAAATCTGAATCAAAATTCTGAAACCAAGACTAACGGATAAGGCAAATATGGCATTGCTAACAAAATATTGGAAAACAAGAAACATCCCTTTGCATTCTGAAAGTAGTATTTTCATATAAGAGTAAATCAGTTCCAGTTGCAAATATAAATATGGATAAAATTGACAGATAAATTCATGACGACATCTTATTTTTAGAGATTTTGTTAAAATAGTTAGGGATATTTTCAGATTAAGCCTTATTCATTTGAGATAATAACAAAGAAGAGCATTCTCTTCTCTCCCAAAATGCCCCTTTCTGCTACCACCACAGACAAATACTAGACTGAGTAGACCGTGAATCTAGCTCAGTATTGTATTACTGAGGTGCATTACTGAGGTTCCTATGAACAATCAAAGGTCATTAATTATAATAGATATCTATTAAGTGGCACTCTGTGCCACCCTGTGACAAACAATAAATGGATTACCTTATTTAATCTTATTCTATAAGAAAAGCGATCCCTGTTTTTTTTACAGATGGGAAAACTGTGGCAGAGAAAAGGTAAATACTTGAACAAGGTCATGTATTCAGAAAACAGCTGAGCTAGAATGTAAATTTAGGTCTTTTAACATCAGAGCCAGCATTCTTTAACCACTATGAACATAGTAACACAGTTGTTCTGCAAATTTGTGGTATTTCTTTAAAAGTTTTTAAGTTCTGCAATGACGACAACATAATTACCTCAGTATGCAGATTGCATGGTTCCTGAGCATTGGTTGGCAGGAGGGGAGATGAAGTTATAAACACCTTTTCCATTCTCTAATACAAGGGTCCCCAACCCCTGGGCCACACAACAGAAGGTGAGCGGGTGCAGGTGGGCAAGCAAGCAGAGCTTCAGTTGTATTTGCAGCTGCTCCCCAGCACTAGCATCATCACCGCAGCTCCACCTCAAATCATCAGGCATTAGATTCTCGTGAGGAGCGTGCAACTTAGATCCCTCAAATGCACAGTTCACAATGGGGTTCACGCTCCTATAAGAATCTAATGCCTGATGATCTGAGGTGGAGCTGAGGCGGTGATGCTAGTGCTGGGGAGCAGCTGCAAATACAGATTAACATTAGCAGAGAGGTTTAACTGCACAGAGACCATAATAAATCAATTGCTTGCAGACTCATATCAGAACCCTATCAGTGAATGGCAAAAGACAATTAAGTTGCATCTGGTGGCAGGTTTTATAGTGGCAAATAAGATGATGTACGTCAATTATACAGCTGCATCTGGTGGCATCTGATTTGTATAATTATTTCATTATACATTATGATGTAATAATGATAGAGATAAAGTGCACAATAAATGTAATGCGCTTGAATCATCCTGAATACCTCCCTCCCCCCACCAACAAGGTCTGTGGAAAAACTGTCTTCCATGAAACTGGTCCCTTGTGCCAAAAATGTTGGGGACCACTGCTCTAATATCATCTCTCTGTATTCAAGGTTGTTGTCCTTCAAAGCTGAGACTGGTATCATTGCTTTTGCTGATGAGGTTCAAGGACAGGTTTGGCTGAAAAGATCCTGGTGGAATATAGAATCTTTTTCACAGGGCCAAGCCTTGAAAGCTTTTTTTCTTGTAGTCTTAGCTGTGGCTCTTGGCCCCGAGGCAATGATTTTTCAAGCCTAACATCGAAATAGCCTAGGGAGTCTCCAATATTATGATAAGGCAGTGCCCAATTCTCCAAACTGCTAATTCCTTTTGGAATATGTTAGTGGATCATTCATGCCAGCAATATTCATAGATTACAAAACAGCTCATCTACTCAGACTTCCCTAGGGATTGGCATGCCATAGCCCAGGTAGAGTATAATGAGAAAAAAAAAAAATGACCTGGTGGAGATGGCGATGAGTTTTTTTAATTATGACAGTGGAAGGATTTGCTAAATGCTAAATGTAAAAATAACTTCTATTTAGGAGTAAGCTTATATACAGTGTGATACAGGTAATTGCTAATGTGGTTTAATTTGAGGAAAATCCATTCAAGATATCTCCATATAATCATTGGCCACTTCATCAGTAGATTGAATCCTTTGGGTTTACCATTGGTCCTCCTCTGGATCCTCTCTGAAATGTACTTAGAACAGGTAATTTATTAAATTGCAATTTGACTCAATTAATTTATTACTTTCTCTCCTTTTTTTGAAGACTGTAGAGTTAGAGCTAACAATACAAACAGAAAGTTAGGTCTTGAAAGTACCACGGAAGTTGAAAGATATCTCAATATTCAGCTCTTTTTAGACCTTACTTCCACTATCTGATGTTCCATTAAGTAAAATGATCTCGACTGTAGCTCAGCACATGATGTCTGCCTTCAGTTTTTCCCTTTTCCTCTGGTTTATGTTTTTCTTCTTTCTACAGTGTACAGTTCTATTAAACAGATGTTAGCTTTTATATGGAGCATTCTACCTATATTTTGAATTACCAGAGACTATAAATATATAAATATATAAAAAATGGTACCGATTTTTGAGTATCTCATGATTTAGAGAGGAATGCAAGGAGATGGGAAAAAAGAAAAACAGTTATAAGCAAATAATTATAATGAAATGTGAAAATAGATATAATAAAAAAATATGGTGAGAACCCAGAAGAAGAAGTAACATTTTGTTGGGGGAATGAACAGGTAGTTTCACTGAGGAAGTAACTTTTGAGATTGGTCTTGAAGGAAGAATAGTAGTTTTTAGACAGAAAAAAAAGGGGTAAGTGTATTCCAAAAGAAGGGAATAGCACATGCTTGATCACCTTTTCACAATATGTCTAAACCCAAATCAGTGAAACCAAGTAGAACCCTGTTTCGGTGAATGCTACATAGCTTTTCTGTTTTTAGCTGTCGTCTACAGTTTTTTAAAACTAGGATCCTATCTAGAATCACACATTGCATTTGGTTGTCATCGCTCTCTTGTGTTAACTTTTTCTCACCTAAAATTTCAAGTATAAACAAACTAGAACAGCAAGTATAATGACTCACCAAATACTCATTGCCAGCTTCGGTAATTATCAACATCTTGCTGATCATGTTTTATCTATATATACTCCATTCAGGTTTCCCGCTGAAGGATTATTTTAAAGCAATTCTGAAATATATTATTTCATCCATAGATATTTCAGTATCTATCTCTAAGAAATAAGGATAGTTTTTAAAAAGTAGCCATAATGCCATTATCGTACCTAAAAAATTATCAATAATTCTTTGGTAACTTTAAGTATGTTACCAAGGAATTATTCAAATTCCTGTCAATGTTCAAATTTTCCCACTTGCTCAAAAATGTCTTTTTACAGTAGATGTGTTTGGGTTAGGATCCAAATAAAGTCCACACATTGTGTTTATCTGTCTCTTAAATTCCTTTTTAATATATGACAGTTCTTCCTTCCTCTTCATTTTTTCTGTCACTTATTTGCTGTAGAAATCACTTGTTCAGGAGAATCTCTCACATTCTTGATCTACCTTACTGTGTCTCTGGAGTCCTTTAACACGTTAGTTACTGTATCCCCAATATTTCCTATAAACTGGGATGGTAGGATGCAGATTTAGTTTCTTGGCAAGACTACTCACAGTTGGTGCTGTGTACTTCCTATTACATTCCGCTAGTAGTCACATACTATCTTTTTGTCTCTCTTTTTGTGATAGTCAGATAGATTTGTAGATTGTTGTTTCTTAGCTCCCTCTTTTTTTTTTTTTTTTAACAATTTATTTTTTTATTTTCCCCCTCCTTTCTGGTAACCACTAGTCCATTGTTCATGCCCATGAGTCTGTTTGTTTGTCCTGTTCATTTGTTGCTGTTAGGTTTACATCCCACATATGTGATATCATGTGATTTTCAACCTTTTCTGTTTGGCTTATTTTGCTTAGTATGATTACTTTAAGGTCCT
>NW_006443138.1:3136595-3151080 GCF_000325575.1 Pteropus alecto | reverse complement strand
GAACCTCCATACTGCTTTCCATAGTGGCTGTACCAATTTGCAGTCCCATCAGCAGTGTATGAGGGTTCCTTTTTCTCTGCATCCTCTCCAACATTTGTTATTACTTGTTCTGTTGATTATAGCTCTTCTAACAGGTGTGAGATGGTATCTCATTGTGGTTTTGATTTGCATTTCCCTAATAGCTAGTGATGTTGAGGATCTTTTCATATTTGTTGGCCATTTGTGTGTCCTCTAGAGAGAAGTGTCTGTTCAGGTCCTCTGCCCATTTTTTGATTGGATCGTTTGTTTCCTTGTTTTTATTGAGTCATATGAGTTCTTTGTATATTTTGAATATTAGGCCCTTATCGGAGGCATCGCTTGCAAATATATTTTCTCATTCAGATGTTTGTCTCTTTGCCTTGTTGACGGTTTCTTTTGCTGAGCAGAAGCTTTTTAGTTTGATGTAGTCCCATTCATTTATCTTTGCTCTTACTTCCCTTGCTTTTGAGGTCAAATTCATAAAATCCTCTTTAAGCCCAAGGTCCTTGAGTTTAGTTCCTATGTTTTCTTCTGTGCATTTTGTTGTTTCAGGTCTTACATTCAGGTCTTTAATCCATTTTGAGTTAATTTTGGTGTGTGGTGATAGACAACAATCTAGTTTCATTCTTTTGCAGGTGACCTTCCAATTTTCCCAGCACCATTTATTGAAGAGGCTTTCCTTTCTCCACTGTATGTTTTTGGTTAGCTCCCTTTTTAAATGAAAACTATCATCCCTCTTCCTCACCTTCTTTTTAAATGATTTGTTAAAGAGATGGCCCACATGTTTTGTAATGTCTTTCCTTTGGATTTGTTGATTGTTTCTTCCTGGTGCCTTTTTACTTGAGAATACATTTTTTTAAAAAAGTGTAATTGACATACAACATTATATTAGTTTCAGGTATATAACATAAAGATTCAACATTTGTATACACTGCAAAATAATCACCACAATAAGTCTAGTTACCATCTGTCCCCACACAAAATTACAACTTTTTTTTTTGTGTTGAGAACTTTTAAGATTTACTTTCTTAGCAACTTTCAAATATGCAATATCTTATTGTTGATTATAGTCACTATACTGTATACTATATCCCCATGACTTTATATCTGGAAGTTGAGAATACATATTTTAATGAGATTTTATCATAACCAAGTTCTCCCTTGTTGGCAATGCTTCTTAACAGAAAAACTGCTAACTTTGTAAATTAAAACAGACAAAAAAAAAAATCCAACTTCCCTACTGAATATGGAATGGGCCAGGTGCTAAATGAAGATCAGAGCAATTCTAATAATAATCTCTGAAACTCATATTTCCTAAATAGGAAAAAACTGACAGCCTGAAAGTCAGGTTTTATCAAGCCTTCATCAATACTTCATTTAGAGTTTTCTTAAACAAGGGAGGTAACTGAATGGGTAAATGCTTATGCTGAGGTTGTTTGTTATAACTCTCAAACTCCAGTACATTTTAATCTTTTTTTATATGTTTCTGGACTTGGTTTGGAAGCATTTTTTTGAGGAATCTTCCTGTATATTCACAAGAAATATTGGTCTGTAGTTTTCTTATGATGTCTTTGTCTGGTTTTGGTATCAGGATAATAACTCTACATTCTGAAAGAGTTTTGAAGGATTGGTGTTAATTCTTTAAATATTTCATAGACTTCCCCAGTGAAACCATGTGATCCTGTACCTTTCTTTGTAGAAAGTTTGTTTTGGTTACTAATTCAATCGTTTATAACTCTTTTCATATTGCTGTTATAGATGTATTAATATTTTCTATTTCTTTTGAGTTAGTTTTGGTAGTTCATGTCTTAGGAATTTTTTCATTTTATCTAAGCAGTCTAATTTGTTGATAACTAATTATTTTTAGCATTCCCTTATGCTCCTTTTTTTTCTGTTAAGGTTGGTAGTAATGTCCCCTCTTTCATTCCTGATTGTAGTAATTTGAGTCTTGTCACCTTTTTTCTTGGTCAGTCTTGTTAAAGGATTGTCGATTATGCTGATCTTTTCAAAGAACCAACTTTTAGTTTTGTAGGTTCTCTTTCTTTTCTTTTCACTATTTCATTAATTTCTGCTCTAACCTTTATTAGAATCTTTGCTCTAATCTTTATGTGGAGTAATGAAGCTCCAACTATTATCGTTGAGTTTATTTTTCCCTTCAGTTCTTTCAGTGTTTGCTTCATGATTTTTGGGTTTTGTTCTTAGGTACATATATGTTTATAATTGTAACTCCTTGATGGATTGACCTCTTTTTATTATAAATTGTCCTTTTGTCTTTAGTAAGATATTTTGCATTAAAATCTTATTTTGTCTTATAGTATAGCCACTTTAGCTCTCATTTGGTTACTATTTGCATGGTATATCTTTTCCGCCCTTTTACTTTCAACCTATTTGTATCTTTGAATCTAAAGTGGGACTCTTGTAATAGTATATAGTTAAATCATTTTTAAAAATCTATTCTTACAATCCCTGACTTTAGTTGGAGTGTTTAACTTAGTTATAGTATTGTACTTACTGGTAAGATAGGGTTTACATCTATCGTTTTGCTATTTTCTATATTTCTTTTATCTTTTTTGTTTGTTTCTCTATTCCCCCATTACTGCCTTCCTTTGTATTAAATAGATATTTTTTAGTACACGATTTTAATTCTCTTGTGATTTAGTATATATTTTGGAGTTTTTAAATTAGTGTTTGTCCTGGGGATTACAATTAACATTCTAATTTATAACAATCAGTTCAGTTCAACTTAATTTCAATAGTATATATAAATTGTGTTTTGTTATAGCTCCATTCCTCCCTCCTTAGTGCTGTTATCATACAAATTACAATTTATATATTATGTGCCCATCAACAAAGATTTATAATTATTGCTCTATGCAGTTGTCTTTTAAATTAGATTGGAGAAAAGAGTTACAAACAAAAAATACATTTAACCATCTTTTATTTTTACCTGTGTAGTTATCTTTATCAGTGTTCTTTGTTCATGTGGATGCAAGTTACTGTCCAGTGTCCTTTCATTTTGGCCTGAAGAACTCAATTTAGTGTTTCTTGTAGGTCTGCTAGTACCAGTATCTTTTAGAAAGTATAGATTCTTTGGGGTATATATATTGAATTCTTCATAAGGAATATTCTTAACAAAAAGTATAGGTAAATTATATATTTACTTAAATATACTGTCCTCCCTAAAAAACAGGACTCTGCAGATGTTCTTGGCCTGAATCTTTGCAGAAAAGCCCATCTTGTTTTTCCTGATCACATAAATACATTTTCTGAAGTACAGTCATTAGCAAAGTTAAGTTTTTATATTTTAGTTATAATATAATTTTGTACTTAAAAATATATATATTGTTCAAGCTGAAAGAGACTATAACCAATTTATTTTACATGTAAGGAAACCAAAGTCAAAGAGACTAAGTAACTTGACCAATGTCACACTACTAGTTAATAGTGGAGGCCAGACTAGGCATCTGATTTTCTGATTGCTAATTCATAGAGTTTCCCAGCATTCCAAACTTCTGTCAGGATGTTGACTGTGATTACCTAGTTTGGTAATGATGTGCTTGATAATTAGGGCATAAAATAATTTGGTCTGTAATAATGTAATTAATTTATACTAGTTAATTAGATTGCTGTCTGCCTGATGGCTTTCCTTTAGGATACTCTAATACTTTTCAACTCAGAAATCTGATTTCCAAGTGATTTTAATCCTGACCTTTGTACATCAATTTATATTAACTTCATTTTTTAGGCTTTCTTAGTGTGAGTTTCTCTTTCATGTTCCAATCCCTCTTTGATGTCAAGCCTTTGATAGGAACTCTATAGGCGGACAGTTCATGAGAATGCATAAGAAATGAAAGCTACCTGAGGAAAGTGAGTAAATTTAGTAATTAGAAAATTTGGAATTTTTGAGGGTTGTGTAATATTTACTATCATGTTTATATAGTAGAGTCTCCTTAAAATTGTCTCACAGCGAAGATACAAAAGTCCACCTCATCATAACATTGTCTTGTCTCATAATGGAAGCAATTTTATTTTTAAACCCACAGTATGTTAGTTTCTTGGTATATGTATGTTTTCTATTTTGTGTATCATTTTGTACGACATAAGTTAAGAGCACAGGCTTCATTTTGAATCTTTGGTTGGCTACTTACTAGCAGTGGAACCTTGGGCAGGCCACTTAACTCTCTGAGCCTTAGGTTCCTCATATTCTCTTGTAAAATGAGAATAGTTCTACTGATATATGGGGTTGTTTGAGGATTCAGTGAGATAATAAATATAAAACACTTAAAAGAACGTGTAATAAGTGCTCGAGAAACATTAGCTTTTATTATATTTGTGTGATACTGTTTGAACATTTAATTTCTTCCGTTTCCCCATCTTCACACTAGAGAGAATCCGACTGCAAGGATCAGAATCTTAACGAATCCCTTGAAAAGGAAGGATGGGAAGGTGGGCTGACCCCTTTCTGACTTATAGCCTGGGAAAGCACAAAATTGTGGTGTCCAAAGGAGGCAGAACAAATTGTCTAGGCAGCTGATGGCCTTATGCCTGGGTATAGTTCCTCCTGTGTAGGGAGACCCAAAGACTACCCTCTTGCTTGATGATTTACTAGAAAGACTCATAGGAGTCAGAAATTGTTTATAACACTGAGAGAAGACATATTAAATTCGGCGAAAGAAAAAGGTGCATGGGATGAAATCCAGGAGAAACCAAGTACAAGTTTCCAGGTGTCCTCTCTCAGTGGAATAGCATGGATGTGCTTAATTTTTCCAGCAATGTGTTACAACATGTGCAAAGTGTTACTAACCGGGGAAGTAAGTTCACCTGAGCCTTGGCGTTGAGTTTTTATTGGAGGTCAGTCATGTAGGCATGCAGGCCCTGCAGGAGCGATCTATTACTCAGACTCTGGACCCCCTTCCACCTCCTCACTCTCAACCTTTACAAAAACAGGTGTTTACCATAAATTACATTGTCAGAGTAAACCAGTATAGCATGGCCCAAGGTGTCAGGCATACAAAAACACTTTTATCAGGCAGAATAGCCCAAGGCTCAGAGGTTATCTCCCAAGATCAGGCCAAGGGCCAGTCCTGATTATAGGCCTTTCTTTGGAGTTCGAGGTATGAGAAGGCCTTGAACAGGTCTGTGGAGTTAACCCTTTCCTGCAGGTCAACCTAAACTTTTAACTTCACAGATTGAGAAAGGGTATACCTGGCTGATGGTTTCTTTTTTTCCCCCTATACACAGGTAACTTGGTTAAGATTTTTCCCAATGCCCGAATTTTAGTGAGAGAATAGCAACTGGTGTTGTTGTAACCACCAGCCCCCGAAAGACACACGGACCACCAGAAATCAGTGAGTTATAGGAAACACACTCTTTATTCAGCCAGCTGGGTCTGCCAGGGGTACGCACACCCCAAATTAAGCAGCCCTGAAATGTAGAGGTACAGGGTTTTTAAGCCCTAAATCCCATTCCTCATTCTGTCTTAACACAAAAGTCTATTTTTCTTCTATTTATTAACTATCAACCCACAGGTAGGTTGTGCAAGTGGGGGTACAGAAGCAGAAAGCTTATTGTTAGAATGTTATGTTCCCATGGGCGATAGCCAAGCAGTAATTTTTCACCCAGCACAGTGTACCACTTGGCTCCAAACTACCAGTGATAGGGTTATATAGTACACACTTTTCTCAGAGGCAAAGGAAGTCAAGTAAAATATTAGAAAGTGTTATAACTTATGCATGGCCTTACAGGCTTTATAATATTGACCGGGAGGGAGAACTTAGGAGGCTATTTGCAAATAACTCCAACTTCTCCAACCTCAGTTTTTATTTTAAAAAGACAGCTAAGTTACCATTTATATTAATGGAGCAGTACCCAGACAGCACTGGGTCAATAATTTCATGAAATTACATTTAAAAGAGGTGATTTATCAGATACATACAAATAGTGTGATTTAATTGTAATATAAGAGTTTTTAATGTCAACAAGTCATAGAAAGAAATGTTATCATGTGTCCTGATTTGGCATTCTAAAATTATTTTCATGTAGATAGTCTTAGTTATTATTATCTATGCTAGAAAATGTCTGGGTAAAAGCAGTTCTTTCAACTTTAATAAATAATCCTAAAAACACAAAATCAGTGTTATATGAAACAATGAATAATCTTAATTTATTTCCAACCTAAAAAACTAAGAATTCAGTTACAAAATAGAATTAAACTCACAATATTTAAGCTTATTTTAAGACATAAAGTTAAAAAATTTTAAACAAAGTAGTTCTATATGACCATTACAATATCCTCTATCTATCTATCTATCTATCTATCTATCTATCTACCTATCTATCTATCTATCTATCCATCTATCTACCTACCTACCTACCTACCTACCTACCTATCATCTATGCTTTGGGCTGAAATATGGAAGATCTAGCTTTTGAATTTCCTAAAGATGTCTCTGATGTAAATGGAAAAAATTTCTTCCTGATAACACCATGTCTAAAATACATTGCTAGCAAGGGACTGAGTTCAGCTCTCTCCCTTTTAAGAGCTTTCTTTTCTTCCTTCAGGCACTGACAGCATATTCATTGGACTAAGTGTTCTTGTCCTTAGTACCTGTGCTGACAGTAGAGAAGCTTTCTAGTCAGAAAACTCTTTACTCCCCTTGGATGCATAAATTTAGCCCCACTTAGCTCCTGAGTGGTGCTGAAGGGTGGAGGGGGGTTGAGTTGAGAGAGGAAGTGAGAGAGAGAAATCACTTTCCTCATTTTAACACTTTGTCCTTGTAAGTCAAGTCCAAATTGAAAAAAAATGTGTTTGGTCTTGCTACTGAGGTTACGATTGTTAGATGAGCCAATAAGAGAGAACAGGGGAAGTAAAAGTGATTTGGGACTACTATCGTTCAGTTACTTTGTTTATCCATCATTATCCCTCCTTTTACAGACTCAGATGCATCCCCTTGGCTGTGTAACAGTCATCAGTGTAATCATCTACCACCTCCCTTACAGTGATGGAGGCCTTATAGTGTGCATAGAAATGCCTTTTAAAAAGTTAGGTTGCTGTAAGCAAACTGTCTTCATGAATCATATTGTCCTTAGTATCCCCCCTCTTCCCCATTTAGTTCTTTGGTGATAAATTTTCAGAAAAGAATGGACACATTTGTGTTTACGACTATGTGATGTCAGGACTACCAATCAAAATATTTTTTTAGTAATAAAAATCAGCCAAACAGCTTTCTTTAACATAGTATGTAGATGATTCTTAGAATTAAAATAAATAAAAATTATATACTTATAATCTGTTAAAAACAAGACAACAGGCCCCAAATGAAGTCACTTATGCTAAGCTCTACACTGCCAAACTGTGACTTAATTACAGTTTCGGCTCGTCCAGAAATGGAATCTTAAACCAGTCATTCAGGAATCACCTTGTTACTAGTCCAAAGTCTGTATGCTTGATGCTTTGAAAGGCCAAACTCAAAACATTAGAGTTTAGAGTAAGGAAAGTTTTACTGATTGAGAAGGTGTCAACTAAGTTGGGAGCCCTAGTGGTTCCTCAAATCCATTTTACAAAAGCACAGAGCTCAGGCTTCTTTTATGTCAAGAGAAAAGGAAATGGGAGGAGCTGTCTTTGTAAAGCTCAAGCTGCAAGCAGAATTCCTCTAATGATTAGAAGCTATTAGCCTGAGGCTTTGGGAACAAAGCAGGCTTGAAAAAGATGGAGTCAAAGAGAGACTAGCATTTCACTCAGTTACAACCAGATCAGCACTAGTTAGATACTATCTTCCTGAAAGACCCTGGTCATTCCCTGAAGGAAAGTAACCTTGCAATAACCAACCTACCTTTTTTTTGCCTAGTATAACTTCCTTGTTCTCACTTCCACTGCCTATACAAGTCTTTCATTTTGTGCAGCTCCTCAGATCTCCTTTCTCTCTGCTAGATTGGATACTGTCCGATCTAAATCAATTTTTGCTCAGATAAACTCAAATTTTTACATATGCCTCAGTTTATCTTTTAACAAATTCCACCATCCAGAGGTAACAACAGTTAACCATACAAACAAGAAAATTTGTTGTACAATATTTCAAACTGTGTTCTATGCATTAACACGCATGGGGCCATGCTCCACATACTGTTTTGTAATCTCTTTTACTTTACAGCATAACATGGACATTTCCATGCCAATGAATACAGAAGAAGTTTACATAAAGATTTTATATGTATGTATAGCGTATTTAAGGAAGGGATTACGTCTTGAGTGACAAAGCTAACCAAATTTGATGATTACAGCAGCTAAAAAGAGATCTGGTTCTACTTCCTCCCACAAAAAGGAATTAGCATAATTTGACCGAAACTCTGATATAATGAATCCAGCTGTTTAATTACTATTTGGATTCCAGTCTTGTTTTCAGAAAAAATACATCTATCTCTCCCTGAAAAAAATCCCTATCACTGACCACTAGGGCTGTGTTCTTAAACTTTAGTTGTTTTTGTAAAATTGGCTTTGGAAACAGACTACTTTGTCTTGTAATTCTAGTTCCACCATTTACTAGTTTTGTGAAGTTAACTCTCTGAACCTGTTTCTTCATTGCAAAATGGAGTTAATAATAACTATTTCACAGATTCATTGTGATATCATATAAGATGGTATGTGCTGCATTCTATAAACTGTAATTATTATTCAAGTTATTAAAAATACTGTCTCCCTCTGAAACTGTTAATCAGCAACCTGACTCAGAAATATTTACATATTCATTTACATTCAGTCTCTACTTAAAGCATACTTTTTATCAAATCAATACTAAATAGTCTTGGAATCACAGCCAGTTAGACCAAAGTCTTAAGGAACACTCTCCCTATAGACTACAGAAGGATTAGAGAACTAATTGTAAAAGAGGAAACTGGAAAGGAAATGGAAAGCATAGGTGAATATTTATCTGATTTCAGGGTATAAAAGGCATTTCTAAGTATAAATCAAGGGAAGAAATGAAAAGGACAGAAGTTGATGGATTTTTACCACTTAGAAATTTTAAGTTTCTATATGTTTTTATTTAAAAAAACACACACACACATAAAAAAGTTTTCTACAAATCACAGCATTGTAAAATAACTCTGACAATGAAAGGCATAGAAAACCTGGATGGATAAGCTAAACAGAACATCTACTAATCTTTTATTTCCCCATTTCAAAGTCTTCCACAAATTTTCCTGACAGTCTGTCCCACAACCACCATCATAATAATCTCAAAGAAAAGATTGTTCTTAAACACAAAATAAGGCTTTTAGATTATCCTGATTATTTACATAGGTGTGGCAAAAATGTTAATTTACCATATATTTGAAAATTTAGGGTATTGAACAACTATTGCAACCATAATTTAACTTCTGTCTGGATGTTTTCACAATATATGTAAGTTTAGACTTTCAAGAAACTTACTATTTGCTTTCCGAAGTTTGGGAAATCAAGCCCAAGAAACTCTCACCACCAGTTTATCCTGAAGTACCGATAAATTTGAGTGAATTCTGAGGTCCTGAAATTTCTTCTGGAGTCCTGGAAATCCTGACTCAGTCTACTGGTGTAGTCTGAGAATCTGAGAGTTGTCTAAGTAATGTCAGCTCAGCTATAAAGTGTTAGTTTGAAGAACCTAGCTCAATCCTTTTTCCAGGAGGCTCTGAGACTTCCCTTTGTTGAAAACACAAACGCTGACCTTTAGCATAGAGTAGAATCTTAAAGCAAGCATTACAATAAAAAACTATCTAGAGTAGATAGAGACTTCGAATGGCTGTGGTTAGTTTATTATTGAGAACTTTCAAATGTGAAAGGTCTGGTAAGTCTTCATATTAAGAACAGGCAACTGACAAGATAATTTGGTTGTTCCTACGTCATGCAAAACAAAGATAATAAAGCCACTGCAAAAAAAAAAAAAAAGTGATGAAGCCTGTTCTCAAAATCAGCAAAAGTTACTCTGATTCATAAAACACAATGAACATAATTTATATAGAGTCTTGAATATAACAATACTGAGATATTGTGTGTATAAATATACATATATAAATAATATGCCAAGAATATACCAACTACAAACTAAGAATATCAAATAAAGAGATTCAGTAAGTCTGAAGTGGGCCTAGATAGCTGTAGTTTTTACAAACTGCATAGGTAAGACTGACAATTCCCCATTAAAAATTTAGTAGTCTAGAAGGTAGTAAATTCAAATTAAAAACAAGGCTGTCACAAGTCAACATTTTATATAATGGCTGAAATTATGACTGATAACATTATACTGCTATTGCCTACTATGATAAGGTCAAGCACCACCAAGACTCTGATAATAAATGCATAGCATGGATAGGAAGGGCACTGGTAAATCTCCAGAGACTTCCCATAAAACGTACAATTTCTGAAATATTTATACTATTTTACCTATGCAAATTTAACCGAATGAAGGCCAAGCATCACTTTTGATTAGACAACTCTTCCTATGAAATTTACAGTAATAAATAGACCAAATAAACCTACTTATTCAAGCGTTTCTCTTTTTATAAGGTAAAAAGAACAAATCTTTGTGATTTTTTTTAGGGACCCCCTGGGAAAAGTATTTATTGAGACCTTTTCCCTTTTTAATCAAGAATAGAAAATGGAGCACTTTGGAGAGAATAGGAAGCTATTTAGGAGCAGAAAATTTCCAATAATTCAACTTAGACGTCTGTATTCATGGAATCTTTGTAGGCTGTTCCTACAAATGAACACTGTCTCCAGCATAGAAAAATCCCAGTTTAAACCCAATTAATTTTACATTTTTGAGACCTTTTAAATAATCTTTTTTCAAAATGGAAGTGAGGAGGGATATATTTTAACAAAAACACTGTTACTATTTATTTAGCAATCCTATAGTGTAAATAGTTTCTTGTGTTCTGTTGCTGAGCACATTTTTAGTCAAGACTAAAACAAATAGAGGAGGAATTGGGAAACCTAACAACAAGAGGAATGATTTCCCAGGGGAAAAAATAGAAAGAATGCAGTTTAAACTTACCCTAAGCTTTGGGGGATTTCTTATACTAGAATACATACGCAATTGTATTTGTCTTCAGTCAGCTCAATTTTTTTTCAGATTGATGATTACCCAGAATTTTTGAGTCCACAAGATAGAGAAACCAACCAACACATTCGTATCATCTATTCAACTGTTTTGAAAAAAGAGTATGAAAGATCAAAAGGTGTCAGGAAATTCTTATTTCCATTTCATCATGCCAATGCTAACAACAAAAAAGGTATGTAATATATTTCTTAAAGTGACACATGAAAAGATATGTTTCTTTATAAGACAAAGAAGATAATGTTCTTTTTTCCTCCCCAGCTTTACTGAAGTATGACTGACATAAAATTTGTATATATTTAAGGTATACAGTGTGATGTTTCGATATCTGTATATGTTGTAAAATGATTACCACAATCAGGCTAATTATATTATCCATCACCTCACATAGTTACCTTTGTGTATGTGTGTGTGTGTTTCTGTGTGGTGAGAACATTTAAGATCTACTTTCTTTGCAGATTTCAAGTATTATTATTATTAACTATAGTCAACATGGTATACATTTGGGTCTCTGGAACTTATTTATCTTATAACTGAAAGTTTGTTCCTTTTGACCAACATTTACCTCTTCCCCCAACCCCCAGCCTCTGATAACCACCATTCTACTCTCTGTTACTATAAATTCCCCTTTTTTAGATTCCATGTAAGTGAATTTATGCTGTATTTGTCTTTCTGTGCCTGGTTTAGTTCACTTACACAATGTCCTCCAGGTTCATCTATGTTGTTGCAAATGGCAGAATTTCCTTATTCTTCAAGGCTGAATAATATTGCAGCGTGTGTGTGCACGTGTGCGTGTGCGCACATGCACGCATTTTCTTTATCCATTCATCTGTTGCCAGACACTAAATTGTTTCCATGTCTTGGCTACTGTAAATAATGCTGCTATGAACATGGGAGTGTAGATATCTGAGATAATGGTTTTATTTCCTTTAGATATATACCCACAAGTTGGATTGCTGAATCACATGGTAGTTTAATTTTAATTTTTTAATTTTTGAGGAACCTCCATACTGGTTTCCAGAATGACTGTAATAATTTACATTCCCATCAACAGTGCACATCTTTGCCAACACTTGCTATCTTTTGACTTTTTATATAACACGCAGTTGTCCTATAAGTATAAAGTGTTTTTACATTGTAGTTTTGATTTGTAAAATCCTGGTGATTATTGGGATACTGATAAGATAATGTTCTTTACATTGAGGATGAGCTGACCAGTCTGCTATCAGCAGCACAATGCCAAGGGATAGTTTGCCAGGAATAAGGAAGGATATACAGAAAATAAGGAAAGAATAGAAAGAAATGAGGGAGGGAAGGAAAGAGGGAGCAAAAAAGAAAAGAAGACAAAAAGAAAGAGGGTGCGCACTAAATATTGGTTTTTAAAAAAAGAATGGGTTAGAATCTGGATTCCATTTGGTTAGTTCTTGTTTGACTTTAATAATCTTGCTAACACCACAGATTTTAATGAAAAACCTGGTGAAAAAGTGCAGCGTAACCAGAAAGACTGTGATCCTAGGTTAAGGAAAATTTCTGATAGTCATCTTTGTGAACCCTCTCACCAGCAAGGGAAGCTACAAGGTCCTGCCCTGATAATTACAGTTTATTGCAGTTATAATAACATTTATTCTTTATTCAAAAATATTTGTTGGGAATCTTTTCACCTAAGAATTGTGATACATACCTAGATAAAAAGATGAAAAATCACCTTTAGATTCTGTTTTCAGGGAGCTCAGTGATTGGTGCAGGGGATTTTTCTGCTGTGCCCAAGGAGATCTGGAAAATCCACAGTGAAGTGGGGAGAGAGGGGGAGGGTTAGAAGTCAGGGCGCCCAGCACTCACCTGCCTCGAGCAAAGCTTCCTTGCTTTTATGTTTCACATTTTGAGCTTTACCTAAATATTTCTTGTGAATTAGTTTTAAAAATCAAAGGATGAATGGATAAAAATAAAATAGAACATATAGTTTAGCATTACACTGTTTACTTTCATAGTCTTATATATATATGTACATGTATGTGACATGTACATGTATGTAAAGGAGCCCTTTAGGGTATTGATCCTATGATTGGGAGTTGGTGAAAAGCAGTGAAAAAGAACATGGACTTTGGACTTAGCTAAGCTCAGGTTTGAATCGTGACTCTTAACTTTCCTGGCTGTGTGACCTCTGCAAGTCACTTAACCTTCGTGGGCCTCAATTTCCTCATCTCTGTTATTAGCTTCACAGGGTCCTTTTATTAACATGAAATAATGTGAGCCGGGCTGGGCACACAGCAGGAAAGCAATTAGCTCTGAAGACTGCACCTGTAGCCTAGGAGAAGGGTAGAATGTGGTCCAAGGTGGCTCCTGGAGAGGACCTTCTACTTCTGTCATATGTCCAGTGTAGCTAGACGGGGCTGTACCAGCCCATTCACTCATCACTAGATTTCACTCCAAGTCAGACTCAGTGTTTGTACACTCTCATGGACGAGCACTTTTTCACACTAACACTCTATGGCATGACAACAGTTTGTAGAAGTTGTTGTAATTAGCAGACTTGTTAAATCCCTGGGTGCTCACCCAGTCTCTTGGCACACTAATTAGAAGATCTAACTGGTGCTGGTTGCCTTAAATACATATTTATCCTTGTCCACAGGCATAATTATTCTTGGCTTTTTTAATTCTCTCAAGAAGACAAAAACACATATTAAAGAGGCCAATTACAGGTAGAAATTTTATGAAATTTAAATTCTTAGAAACTTTGCAAATGATGTTAAAAGCAGTGAAGATTTTTTAAAAAACAACCTTGTGTTCATGTGCATGGCTACTCACAGAATTACACCTTTACCTACTTGTGTTTTACTTTCATCTCTGAAGGTATCATCTGGCACTTTTATGCAAGGACTTTTGAAAACAAAACTGCCACTGTCACAGGGGTCATACATAGCACACAGAGGATAGAAAACAGTCCCCCTTTCCAGCATGCTAACAGTGATGCTTCCTGTTCTCCAAGCTGCTTGTTCCCTGGATTCAGACTCGCATAGTTCACCTCCTAGGCATTCTGTAATATGTGGTCCTGAAGCAAGAGACAGGCTCAAAGCTGTCTGACCATCTATCTGACAATAGTCATTACTAAACTCCTTAATCTTAATGATGATGTCATGCCTAGAGAAGCAGCACACATTAACTACGGACCATTTAAATGAAGATAATTATTAGGGCTGATGCTGAACCTCTTGGGTGAAAGCCTAGGGAATATTTGTGTCATGTGGCAAAGGTGCTCACACTCCAATCAACTGGATCATCTTAACAAAGGAAGCTCAAAATTGCAAATCATTTATAAAAAAATTCTTAGTTTAATCATCACACTTTTAACAGGGTTCCTAATTAGGCCCAACTTTTCTGGA
>NW_006443138.1:3103469-3136579 GCF_000325575.1 Pteropus alecto | reverse complement strand
CTCAAAAGTATACATGTGTGCTTATATGGGCCACCGTTAGCACTTTGAATTGTACTTTTTATATTTAGATGAAAGAGGAAGGTTATCAAACTCTAAATGAATAGTGCTAACGGGAGCAGAGTGACAGTGGTGAACTGTATTAGTAGCTAAAGCTCTAAAATGAATCGGGTTATTATTAGTTCCTTAGTTTCAGGTACATTCTAGAACAGCACTATCCAATAGAACTTTCTGCAGTGATGGCATTGTTCTATATCTAGTCTAATTATGTTTAACACAGTAGCAACCAGCTACCTGTGGCCACTGAACACTTGAGATGTGACTAGTGCTACAAGTGATTTTTAATTAATTAATTTTTTTAAATTTAAATTTAAATAGCCACAACTGGCTACATCAAATTAGTCACTGCAGCTCTAGAATCATAAAAAAGACCTTATGACTACAAGTGATTTTTAATTAATTAATTTTTTAAAATTTAAATTTAAATAGCCACAACTGGCTACACCAAATTAGTCACTGCAACTCTAGAATCATAAAAAAGACCTTACGGACTTTAGTGTCATATTTTGAAAAACTGGTGTAAAGTGAAGACTAATCTCCAAACCAGAATGAAACATAATAATTTAATGAAACATAAACTGAACCAAAGTTTATATATACGTATATACAATTTTTATTTTAAACCTAAAGTGTAGACATTTTCCAAAACCAGTAATGTGGGATAAAACTAAATCAACAAGACACCAATAAGTCTCTCAGGTTTTGTGGATAATTTTTACATAAGCTTAGCAGTCTTCCCCACTGAGATAGGATTTGACAAATATAACTGAATTTCTTGCAGTTAACAAAGCAGATGCATTCTTTTTGTAGTGTTGCTTTTAAAAGTGTCCCTCAACTGACGAGCACTGCTGATCATGCCATCAGATAGATAGATATACATTGTGCTAAATGGCTGAAGGACTTTATATACAAGCTACTGTGAAATGACTACTATTAGAAGTGTCTATGATGACTGGGGTTTTAAACATTTATGTATTAGTAAAGGTTCATAGCTTCCAAGTAAAAAAATTGATTCTGCCTATCTTAATGCCAAAAGAAGGTCACTGGAAGGGTTTTGGAATCTCTTAGAGAATCAGTAGGGGAACAGAAGAACCAAATAGTGGAGACCAGAAACCAGGGGCCTGTTCTAGGGCCTTAAGAGCCTGTGAAGGACCTTCTTCTAGGGTCCAGCCAGCTCCAAAGACTGCTAGCTCTGCCTCTTGGGTCCAAATGTCACGAGTCTAGGGGGAGACACTGATCGGCCCAACTTGGATCAGAAGTCTACCCCTAGACCAGTCAGCTCTGGCTAGGGCAGGGGTGGATTCTAGGTTTTGTGGGGACTACATATAATCTGCAGAGCCCTCTTTAAGAAAAAGAATTAAAACACCAACTACAATGACTGCAGCACTCTGAAGAAACCTGGGCAGAAGAAATCACATATATTAAGTGCCTATGGCCACTCCCAAGAGGGGAAGTGAGACCAAAGAAAAACTGATGTGGGAAGAGCCTATGGTCTTAAATGATGGTGGTTGAAAGGTCTTTCTTTTACATATTTTATAAAAACATTTGACTATGTGAGCACATGGTTAGGGCCTCTCCTAAGACTTTGGAAGGAACTTGTGCAAGTGAGGGGACTGAAGCTTAATCATCATTAGTTTCATGGAAACAGTATCTTCTTTTTAAGGATGGGGCACTGTGGTAACAGGAAGAGGAAAGTTTCATAAAGAAGGAAGGTGCTGGGAAGACAAAATGACAGATGACCACTATACCTTGACCCCTCCAACAGTCATCTCATGTAGCTGCAGGTTCCTGAAGAACAAACACTTTTTATCATCAAGTCTTTTGCCTCAAATCCCCAGGTGGTTTCCAATTCTGATGAGTTATGCTGGACTTCAAGGGGGCTGTGTTGACCGCTTATGCCTAGACCAGAGCAAGCCTTAATAGCCCATGCTCTCCATCTTTCTATAGACGCCATCTGGCATCACTTTTGGTTCTCTAATGTGAGAGGGTTCTTTCTGCCAAGCATGGAGGTGCCTTGAGCTTCTCTCAGATCTATGGGAGTCTGAGTGAGGAGTTGCATAGAGCAGTTAAAAAGGAAATAGGTCAAACTCAGTGAAAGTACACTTAAGATTTTGCACTTCATTTTACATAAATTTAACCACAAAAGAAAAATAAACTGAAAAAAAAGGGGGGAAGGAGGAGGAAAGGGAAGCAAGCAAGCCAGGAAAGGAAGCAGCTAAGGAAGCCAGGGAGCTCCCCCAAAGGAATTCTGTGTGGCAGCAAGAGTTTTCCTTTTACCCTCCCTAGCTCTATGGATGGCTTGTGCATCCCTGACTCATAAGTTCTTCTGCAAGGATGGGGAAGTGGTTAGACAGGGATTACTGAGTTTCCACTGGAGGTAAGAATGTGTAGCTAATGCTGACCTCTTGCAGTAGCTTATGAAAATGTGAATTTGGTTGTAGTTCAGAATATTTATTAGATACTATTATTATTTATCCCTCCAAATAAACAAAATACACTCACATAATGGGGAGGACATGACAGTTTTCTCAATGTTATGATTGGTTCTTTGAGTTCTACTTTAAATTCAGCTGTTTGTTGCATACCTCCTCTGCCAGGCATCATGTGAGTCATTTTTATACACGTTATCTCATTTTCATTCGCAGAATTATCATCCTCATTTTTACAAATGAAGACACCGAGGCTAGAGCAATAAACTAACTTGTAAAGTGTATACAAGAGAGTCTGAACTTGAGCATGTGTTTTAATGTCAAAGCCAAAGTTCTTTTAGTTTCACCATGCTGCCCAGCTTGTAATTTTGTACTTGTTTTAAGTTTTCATGAAAATGTATGAACACTCATCAAATCAGTACATGTGACAACATCTTCTTCATAAGCTCAAATTATGTAATTAATGACCAACTTTTTTTTTCTGTTCTTTTAGTCAAGGAAGAGAATAATGGCCCTTTGTTTTGGACAGACAAAGAGCCTAGAAGTCTGAATGAATCTTCTCTCAGGTGAGATGGTTGTTTGGAGTGTGTTTTTAACTTGCTGACCAAAACTTGTATTACATTTCAATTTGTTGATTTTTTAAATGCTTTTTCTCATCTAATGGCTTTGGACCAAGTTTTGCTTATCTCATATATGTAACAATGAAGAAAATATTTTGAGGAAACTCACTTTAAATTCAAATCTAGTTAGTTAAATAGTAAAGTATAATTTTTCTCATTTCAACTGAATATATAAATGTCACAAAATAATTGATTAAAATTAAATTCTAAAATATTTATTGAGTTCTGATTCTGTGCCATCAATACAAGGTATAGCATAATTCCTGTCTTTGAAAAGCTAATTCTAACCAGGATATATGATACTTGCATAAATAAAGATAATACAAAGTATACATGCTGTGTGTCATAAATGAGTATGAGCAAATTGTCAAAGAGATTTAAAGAGGGGAAGGATTATATTCAGTTGTGGGGAGAAATAAAGATGCCAGGTGACAGTTGGTAAAGGAATATTGTACATGGAGATAGAGATATTGCAGTTGGAGGGAGCAGCAGAAGCTACAACTGAGGCATGAAAAAATGGAATATATATTAGGAAAGGTAAACAGTCTAGTGTGATTTAAAAATTTAACACGATTACTAGATATAAGGTACAAAAGTAAAACTGGGCCCATATTTTAGAAAGTCTTAAATATCCAGATGAAGATTTCATATGTCACTTCATAGAGTATGAGAAAACTACTGAATGTTTTGAGCAGGAGAATGATATGATAAAAATTCTGTTATAGAAAATAATCTGATAGTTGTGCTTAAAGTGGACTGAAGCAGGGAGAGACCAAATATTGGTGAGAAGTAATGAGAATCTGAATTGGGCTAGTGGTAGTGGAGACAAAGGGATGGATGGGGAAGATATTTCAGTGGTAGAATCTACAAGACTATCAACTGATAGAACATGAGAGAGAGAGAAGGAGAAAGGGAGGGAGGGACGGACAGACAGACCACTGTGTTTCAAGCTGGGGTAACTGCAAAGTGATGCCTTTCAGAGAAATAAGGATGTCAGGACACATCAAGCCCAAAACTGGTTTAGACAGGTTAAGCTGGAGGATCAAGTGCGCCTCATCTGGTGGAGAAGTTAATCTGGCAGCTGGATTTTCAGTCTGTATGGTAGGAGAGAAGTCTGGGTATAGATTTAAAAAGGAGTATCCTAAACTGCATAAATCAAAGTATGATTCTGTTATATACTTCAAGTATCTGGACATTAGAAGGAGGAGCGGGGCATAGGATTCAAAGAGCTATGAGTCAAGAGATACATAAGCATGGGGAAAATTAATGTGGGTTTGGGGCCCTGAAAGACAGATTACGGCATGGGGGAAATAGCCGATTTAGGAAAACATTGCAAAATGCTGTAAAGGAAAAGTGAACTCTTAATTGAGGAGTATCGACAAAGCTGTGGTGTACCACGCTGTGCAATAATAAGTTAGGCTGCTAAGAAGGGGCCTCTGTACTTGCTCTTACTTTCACCTTTTCTTGCTGTTTGATCAAGATGATGTACGAGGTCAATTCTAAATCTAAATTTCATTATTATAACTTCTTCCTCACCAAATTTTTTGGTTTAGGAAGATTCTTTTTTCTACTGGGAACACATTACCAATTTGCTTTACAGAGTTTTAACTTTATACCAACTACTCTGGATGAGAAAATTGGTGGAAAGTTGGCTACAGTAACTGATTTTCTTAAAGGTTTTTAGAGCTTAAGGAGTTAGCTTTAAAAATTGTCCCTCAAGGCTTTGGAAGTTCTGATTATATTTGAAGCTGAAACATCAGAAAACTTATCGGCTAAGACAGGGTTAACTAGTAAGTGTTGTTTCACACTGCAAACCATAGCACACCAAGGTTCCTTTGTAATGTTGGTATGGGGGTAGTGACCAACAGCCTGTACAGCCGAATTCCTTCCACTAGGGTTTCTTGATGGGGCGTTATTGGCATTTTGTGTGGGACCCTTCCTGGTTGTGCAGAATGATCCCCCATGTTGTGGGATTTAAGCTTCTCTGGCTCTTGCCCACTAAATGCTAGTAATGCTCCCATTTATTGTAGCAACTAAAAAAAAAACAGTTTCTAGCTGTTGTCAAATTTGTTTGCATTTCCCTATCCTGTGCTCTTTTCCCTTTTCTGTAAAATCCTCTCTCTAGCCTTCCCTAGTAAGCATCCTTGCTCTCCCTATAAAATTATGCACTTGGGTTTTTATCAACCCCACAGTGTGATAACTTAGTAATATAAATTTAAAATGGTTTCCTCTTCACAGGGATTTCCATTTTAACAGGCATCAAAGCCGGAAGCAAGGAAAGCTCTATTAGAATTTTGCTATAGCAACTATGATTGACATACAATAAACTACAATATTTGAAGTGCACAATTTGATACCTTTTTTTCATATGTATACACCCATGACACAATTACCACATATCTATCTATCACCTCCTCCCTGCACCATGGCTTGAAAACTTTTTCAAGGCTGTAAGCTGGGGCAATTGTTAGTTCTCACCTTGTTTCAAACCTCTCAGAGCTCACTGTTTTATGTTGTCTGATGTCCCCAACTTTAAAAGCTGTTGTTTATATATATATATACACACACACACTCACATACACATACATACATACATATATATGTATATTATATATGTGTGTGTGTGTGTGTATACGCACACACACACACACACACATATGTATATATATATTTTTTAGGTTTTTGGTTGTTTTAGGTGGGAGGTATATCTAGTCTCCATTAATCCATCTTGGTCTGAAGCAGAAGAAAACTAGTACAATTTTAAGCTTATATCAGTATATATGGAAGAAGATTTGGATTGGTATCAGATCCTTCCTGGAGCCAGTGAAGGTTCCACAATTTCCATAAAAGAAGGCAGCAAAAGGGGGAACCAGAGGACTCATTTACTTGGAATATATGCTTATTTGGAGTGTCTGGAAACTTTTTTTTTGGTAGACACAAATGCATTGTTTTTATGTAGCATATATATATCTATGTAGCAATATATATAGATATAGATAGATAGATAGATAGATATATTTATGGTAGCTCCTTCAGGGTGGGAGTAGGGGGCTATTATTGGAGAACCTAGGGAGTGAGGGGCACTAAAGCCTCCTCCCCTTGGCCTCTGCCTTTGGAAGCCTGCTATTTTAGGCAAATTCAGCTCACCAACTCACCAGTTCTAGACCATAACAAAGATAATCCTGAAGCTCAGAAGGACCTCAATTATCAAAGATTCACACATGCCTAATATTCTGCCTTTTACAAAAAGATAAAACCACACTTTCAGAAAACTTTCTAAACAAAGTATTCTAAACAAAGTTAGTTAAAGAGTCAATTCAATAGGAGAGCTCAAGAGCTCATTTCTCCAAGCACTCCTGCTGTTTGAGGGTTGACTGGCTATTGGGCATGAACTTGTTTGAATAAGCCAGATTCTGGGACACTGTTGCTGCTTCCTTACGTGTTGTTACTGCTTTGAGATTAGTTTATGCTCTTAACAATGTGAGGAGACAACCCTAAGAATCTGGAGTGTGGGAATAAAGCTGACCTGGAATAATGGCAAAAATCCATGGTTTTTTGAAGCCTGGCCTTGAATCAGAATCTCTCAAGGGCTCATGGAGAATTCAGACTCCTAAGCTCTACCCAAGACTACTGAATCCTAAACTTTAGGAATGAAATTCAGCAATCTGATTTTGGTAGCTCCCTAGATGATTCTGTTAGCTAACTACCAAGGTTTAGGAATTCCTGGGCTAGGTAGTCAGTTTACTCCTGGATTATTGAGACTCTTGAGTTAACTTTTCTCTGTCTCCACTGCCAGTACCCCAGTACAAAGCTATTATCATCTCTCACCTGGGCTTGCAACACTTCTAATTACCATCTTCACCTCCATTCTTGGTATCTGCTGTGGTCTGAATGTTTGTGTCCCCCACGAATTCATATGCTGAAATTACAACCTCCAAAGGGATGGTTCTAGGAGGTGGGAACTTTGGGAGGTACTTTAATCGTGAGAGTGGAGCCCTCATGAATGGCATTAGGGCCTTATAAAAGAGATCACTCACCGCTTCCAGTGTGTGAGGACACAGTGCAAAGGCGCTGACTGAACCAGGAAGAGGTTTCTCACCAGAAGGCAACCATGCTAGCACCCTGATTTTGGACCTTCCAGTTTCCAGAACTGTGAACAATACATTTTCTGTTGTTTATAAGCCACCTAGTCTATGGCATTTTGTTACAGCAGCTTGCACAGGCTAAAACAGTATCTCTCTGCCCCACCTGAATTCATTATCCACCTTAAAACCAAAGTGATCTTTTCCAAATATCCCTTCCTTGCTTAAAACCTTTCAGTGGTATCCCACTGCACAGAAAATAAAACTTTTTGCATGTCTAGACAACCATGCAAGATATGGCCTTTGTTTACCTCTATGGCTTTATCTCAAGTCCCTTCATCCTTTGCTTACCACATTGGCTAGAGCACCTCAAGCTTTTACCAGCTCACGGCCTTTGTACCTCCTTTCCCCTCTTAACGTTGCTTTTCACACATGGCTCACTCTCATCCTTCCAGTCTTAGCTTGAATGCCCACATCTCAGAGAAGTCTTGCCTTGAGTACCCAATCTTTAGTATACCACCTTCCAATAGACACGCACAGGTTTTATCAGAGTATTTTATTTCATAGCACTTTCATAAACTATAATTACATGTGTGTTGTTTATTGTCTGTCTTCCCACTAGAATGTAAGCTACACGAGGGCAGGGACCTTGGTATTCTTGCACACTGATGTGTTTCTAGTGCTTGGTCCAGGACTTGGTACATAGTAGGTGCTTAATATTTGTTGAATTATTAATCATATTCTTTACAACCTAGCCTTACTTGCATTATATAGGCTTTGGGGAGAGCAATTTGATCTAAATCCATGTAATAACAAACCATGACTTGAAGGGGTTGATGTACTTCTTCTGTTGCCCTGAGTGCTGAAAATTATTAGCTTATGAGAGTAGGGATCTTTGCCTTGTCGCAGGGCACTAAGTGAAGTGCCTACCATGGACTGTGTAACTGGAAGTGTTGGGGGAGAGGCAGAGCTAGTGACAGCCATCCATCTGCTCTCAGACTCAACGTTCTTCTTTACACATTTTGGCATATAAGGCTGCAGTTTTTCTAAACCATTCTGATAGTCACATTGTTTTCTTCCAATTTAGAAAAATAAAAGATTTCTAATTAATGTTTGCAGTAACTGTGTTAGGCTATTGCAGAAGCTAGAACTCTATTAAAAGTGGCAGAAGTGTAACTTAGGTAAAAATGGGAATTTATTGGAATTACTGGGGCAACTCATGTAATTCAAAATTCATTCAACAGAGGTATACAAATATAAACATAAATATAGATACAAGTGTAGATCCATCTATCCATCCATCCATCCATCTACCCATCCAATCTGGCATATTATAATTGCTAGGCTCTTTGTTCAATTTTGATGTACAAGGTGAGCAAAATCAGCAAGTTAGAAATTATACCACAGGAATTTAGGAATGGTAAGAATGAAGTTGGGATTTAGGCATGCCTAGAACTTTGTATCTTCTGATGTTTGTAGAGAACCTTCATTTTCTTTCACTGAATACAATGTCCTGCATGGGAAAGCAAACAAAGTCAACAACTGTCTTAAATTCACTTTTTACAGCTCCCATTACTAGACAAAGAGTAACTCATATAGTTTCTTGCATCAAATTGAAAAATCCTGGGAAATTCTCTAATGCCTACCTTGAATGAAGGACTCAGTGCTAAAAACATATCCTCCATAGCCAAGAGGTCAGGGTCTTTAAAAACATGGCAGCTTTTGTGTTCTCCATGTATGAAGGGAGGAGTAATTTCTAAATAAAGGGGGTGATGAGGGAATTAGGTCTACTACACCATAGTTTTCCAGCACTGTCATCTCCATAATTAAACAATAAAGTCAAAAGGTAAACAAAAAGCATGCTAGGATAGAAAACACTAATTAGAGGACTGAAGAGTGTTATGTATAAAGCTTTGAAACACCTCCATGGTGTAAAGTTTTAGGCCTATTTATGAGAGGCTACAGGTCATAAGAAGGATGCAGTTATCCTGGGACATCAGACTTACATAAATGATTACTTTTCAGTGTAAAAGTAAACAACAGACCTTTTAACACCTAAGGGATAGAAAAAAGATTAGTGATCGCTGATAATGAGATTCATTATGTAGATTTCTCTATCTCTAGTGTAGCTCTTCATTAGTGGATAGTTCCATGTATCTATATATATTTTACAGGACAAAACACAAATAGATAGCTCACTCAAATATTCTTTTAGGAAAATGGTTTTGTGACTTACTTAAGAGTTCTCTAAAGCTGGAGGGAAAAAGTCTGCCCATTGCTTGTGAGTGTGAAAAAAACACAGAGTAAGACAGAACACTTTTACGGTGCTGAGAGAGAATAAGATTTATATAAATTTAATCGAGTTCACCTTCAATAATCCAAGAGGAAAAGAGATGGTGACAGTGGTTAGCTCTCAGTTTAGATTTTGATCTGAGTTTTACATCAATCTGTAGCCTCTACTGATATTTAGCTAATGAAAATTGAAAAGCATATTTTCTAACCACAGTGCATGGCAAGGAGGAAGATGAGCTTCTGGAGAAACTAAACTGTTTAATAAAAAGATTCAGAGCTGATCAGCTTGGCCTCCTGATGAAATAAGAATATGCTGCACTTAATTGTACATCATTAGCAAAACAGAAGGAAAAAAAAAACCCAAGAGGGTGAACCTTATATTTTTCTCTAAGAAGAAGCATTTCTTGGCAGAAAGTAGAAAAAAAGAGTTGTGTCATTCCTCTCTGCATAGTAGTTAAGTATGCAGGCTCTGTAGCCACACTGGCTGACTGCAAATCCTGACCCTGCCCTGGGTTATTTAATCTTCCCAGTCTTTGCTCTTAATGGATGCGGTGGGACTCATAATAGTACCTATCCCACATGGATTATATGTAAGGGCTAAATCATGTACATATAAAGTGCTTAAAGTGTGTGGCTCTCAGTCCTTACAAAATTAGCTATTTTGTTACTGTTGGTTATCAATAAGTCAGTCACTGAGCAATAATCTATTCAGCATCCTTAGTCTTTTTGATCAAGCCTGGGACAGAATAACTTTCCTCTTTTCTACTCTCACTAATAACTGTATAGTAAATATTTAATGCTGTTGTGCAATAACTTGACATGAAGTACTGTTTGTAATTATTTTCTAAGAATTTCTTATGTAATAGTTTATTGTAGTTCCATGAGAGGACTGGGTCCTGTGTTATGTAAATATACTATATGTGTAAGTATACAAACCCGCAAGTTAGAAACTTAAGAAAAAGGATTCAAGGCCTCCAACAGCTGTTTGTATAATAAGCTGTTGTTGATAGTTCTCAAAATTGACTCTGAAAACATTAAATAGTCTCTTGCATACAATTTGCTCATAGCTTATCATTATTAACCAATATTCACTGCTCAATTATACATTTATAAAAATACAAAAAAATATTTATTGAGCATTAGGGTAGAATCAATATTCATTCTTTTCCTCCTCTCTCTCCTATCCTTTTATTCTTACTTTCCTCTTCCCTTTTCTTCTTTCCTTCCTCCCTTTATGGACCTGTGTGATAATTTCTCTAGGATATAAATTCAGAAGCAGAATTGCTTTGTACATTTTATATATTAATCCACTTACTGATTTTAGACATTAAAATATCTCCTCCAATTTTGTCAGCTCTCTATTATCTTTGTCTCTGTGGTATCTTTTACCAAATAGAATTTTAATTTTGATGTGATAAAATTAAGGTTTTGATTCTGGTCAAGGTGGAGTAAGCACACTTTACTCTACCTCTCCTTCTGAATATAAGTAAAAATCCTGAACAGAATGCATACAGCAGTTGATTAGATTACCTGATTAAAAAAAAAAAAAAATCAATGTTCTCCATAGAATTTAAACAAGGCCCAGAGTCAAAAAGAGCTATAAATTTTCCTCTAAAATAGGCTTTAGCTGAGTCACGTGTATTTTTACATGTATTTTTTACATTCAGTTATAAGTATCTCTTAATTGTTATTATTTTCAGCAGTTTGATTATGATGTGTCTGGTGTGGAATTCTTTGAGTTTATCTTGTTTGGGATTCACTGAGTTTCTAGAATCTGTAAGTTTATGTCTTTTGTCAAATTTGGAGAATTTTCAGTCATTATTACTTCAAATATTTTTTTTATAGGATGAACATCAAATTTTAATCTTGAACATTTTCTCCAGTCTTCAAATCATTAAAATGAAGAGGAATGATAAATTGCAATTTATCTGTGTAACAAGCCCTTGTTACAAAATCTCCACCTAGAGTCTCTGAAAAACCAGTAGAAAACCCATATGTTATATTATCTAAGTGATCTATTAACAGGTGAAATTTTAACCAACTTCATACCAGGAAACTATTAACAGAGGTACTTCAATCACATAGCTTAAAATATGGAGAAAAGATGGGTAAAAAATTATCTTAACCTGTAGTAGTTTTTTTACTTTTGAAAATTTTTATAAAATACACTTATTTCCCAAAATAATATTATGACACATTGATATCAAGTTACACAGATAAATCCTTCAAATTTTTTTTTTGCACTATATACTCTGTCCTATCTTTCTGGGACTCTGAAACATGAATATTAGACTTTTTCATATTGTCACACAGTCTCCTATTATCCTTTTCATTTTTTTCTTCAATCTTTATTCTCTAGGTTGCTCAGATTGGATAGTTTCTATTCATCTATTTTCAAATTCAATGACTGTTTGCTCTGTCATCTCCATTCTGCTCACTGAGCCCATTTTGTGAACTTAAAAATTTTCCATTACTGTAATGTATTTTTCCTCCTAAAATCTCTATTTGGTCCCTTTTTATATCTTCTATTTCTCTTCTGAGACTTTCTATCTTTCCATTTGTTTCAGAGAAGCTCGCCCTTATTTATTAGAGCATGGTTATAATGGTTACCTTAAAGTCTTTGTCTGATAATCTCAACCATCTTTGTCATCTCAGTACTGACATCTATTAATTATCTTTTTCTTCATAAGATATTGAGATCTTCCTGGCCCTTCAAATGTCAAGCAAATTTAGATTGCATCTGGGACATTTTGAATATTATGTTATGTGACTCAGGGTCACATGACCATGAAGAATTTGGGACTGGTCTCTGTCAGCCTTTCAGTTATGTTTAGATATCTGGGAATTATTTTTTCACTTTGAATTCTTCCATATCATGTTGCTTATGTTTCACCAATTCTGCTTTCGTAGCTTCTTCATGGAAAATTTTTTATTCAAGGGAGCTCAAATTCTAGATCTTAAGATCTAAGTCTGTATGACTTATTATGGAAAAATCATTGTTCTTTATTGTTCTGCTTGTTACTTCTATTTTAGCATATTAATCTGTCCATTTCAACCTGATAAGTTTTTAGTTCTTCATGAAAACTAAACTCTTCATTTTCATATTAAACTTCCTTCTCATCCTTTTTAAGAGTTTCTTAAATCATTTTTTCTAATTTTCTTGATAGATTCAATATGCTAGCATAGATGTACTTTTTACTCTTGGTTGAATTTGAACCTAACAGGTTTTTCTGAAGCTGTGCAATTCTGCCTGTTGTTATTTGGACTTTTTGGACTGTGATTTTTCCAGCCTCAATGAGTTTATCTGTCTTTGATGCAGAGGGAAAAAGGAGAAAAATTATTTGTGCATACTTTGGGTTTTAGAGTTCTTTTTCCTACTTCTCTCATCCCTTTCGCCTTTGTGGTTGGTTTCTCCCTATAGATACATAAACAGCTTATTAGGAAAACATTTGACTTTTAGCAACTTAGTTTTATAGAATGTGAAGTTGATATGTGCAAATTCAAGGTTCTAGAACTCTTGCTTAGTAATCAACTACTCTTTAATCAGACTAGTAGTGGAGGGTATTATTGAATCTCAAATGAAGGCTACAGTTTAGTTTTATGAGTTGGCTTGCTTAACTGGTGTAGCTATAATGACCATGGCATTTTCACATATGCTGCCAAAAAGGTAATCCTTTTCAGAAACCCTTTTAAACTCTCTAAAATAACAGATTTTTCATACAACCGAGTAAATAAGTTGATTTAAGTGAGACTTTCTCTAACTACCTGAAATCATTTTGCTGAACTTTCACATGAAACATATTGTTGTGCATAAAATAAACCTAATTTCATAACATTATCTAACATAATCTACATCCTAGTTATTTAACACTCTTCGATTTCCATATAGAAAAATTTAGAAAATATTATCTGCAAGAATAAAGAAAAGCTGCCACTTTAAAGAGGATTGGAGTATGTATCATCCATTTCAGGGCTAGACATATTCATTTACCTGAAAATCCTAGTGTGAGCATCTTATATTCTTAGACACTTTGATAACACTGTCATATATTAGTAGAATTCTATTAAGAAATTGGGTAATGTAAGATAACTTTGGCTGTTAAAGGGAATGTAACTTGGATGAGCAAACTGGGGTGACCACTTGTGTGTGTGTGTGTGTGCGCGTGCATGCATGCATATACATGCAAAGTCAGTGTGGAAGGGAGATGAGGGTTGGAACTCAGCACAGTTCACAGCAATGGAAAGATAACAAATGAATTTTATACCTGTTTAAAATTAATTTAGGAATTAATAAAAACAAAGTGGCTTTCTACTTGGCTTTCTACTTTCATAGCAGTTCCAATCTTGTAAGGCAGATAAAGGCACTTTAATAATAAATGATAATAATTTAAGGGAATACAGGATAATATTAATAGTTAGCACCTATTGAGTGTTTCCGGTGTTCTAAACACGTTGCGTGAATTTTCTTATTTAATCCTCACAGATACTCTATGAGCTTGGTGCTATTATTGTTCCTATTTCAAAGTTAAAAAATTGAGTCTCAGGTCAACCAAAGTCACATAACCACTTGAGTGGCACAGTCACATTCCGCAACTTCCCTGGCCTCTACAACTTGCTCCCTTGTGTGGCAAAGTAGAAATGAGTCATAGTGAGCTGGAGAAAACAGGGAGGTAAAGGACACAGGATTGATTCTGAAAAAAGTGCTGACTCTATTGGGATGCTATTGGAAAAATCAGAAGAGTATTAGCAAGAGATGAATCAAAACACCATTTAAAAAATTCTCCCTTCATATCTCCATATGAATTGTTTTTTCTTTATAGGATATAGTAAAAATGCACAATGAAAGAACAATCAGGCTTCAAACAAGAATGAAAAGTCCTTTCAATGGAAATATTGGGGTTCTGAGAAAGACAGGCACAATGCTATAGACATAAAAAGTGCTTCTTTAAATGCAATTTTATTTCTGAAAGCAGAAAAATATACTGAAGAATTGTGCCAAATCTCCCCTAGATCAGTGGGTACAAAAGTGAGATTAAATCACTCCCTTCTCTTTATAAGCATCCCTTTTATGTGAAAACATTTATATTCAGAGTCTTTTTTGTTTTTTAAAAACCTTTTTTTTTTGTTTGTTTGTTTGTTTCAATTAGAGTTGACATTCAATCTTATTTTATATTAGTTTCAGGTGTACAGCATAGTGGTTAGATATTTATATAATTTATGAAATGACCCCCCCCACCACCACCGATTACTTTCAGAATCTTAAACTGCTGCCATTGGGCCACTGGTTTCTCTTTGTTCCTTACTATTAAATTCTGAATATCATTTTAATGCTAAATTTTACCTGACAGGTACCACCAAGAGAGCAACACACCATACAAGGATGCAACTTTCTGTCCTTCAGACCTCAAGAAGCTGTTCCTTCGACCCTTACCTACGCCCTCCAGGAGGAGCTGTCAGTCCACATCAACCACTGGCCAGGCTGTCAGCATGCCATCTTGCACAACAAACACAGAACCTGAGGGACTTCCAGATCACAAAGGCTCTCTAAGTGAAATCCCTTTCAAGTGCAATGAGAACATAAATGAGTTTTACTTAGGAAATTCCTCCCTGATCTCCCCTTTACAGAGCAATCTAAACCTAGATAAAAAGGAGTCAGAACTTCATTTGTATATTATTTCTACAACCTCATCCATATTTCTGCACTTAAAAAGTTCATGGAACAATTATGTTATAGTAAGTATCCTCATAAGTTAACCTTGATTTGAGTTAACCTTGATTTTAGGGTAGCCTTCCCTGTTTTACCTCCCTATTTTGGAAATTTAGCCTTGAATTTAATAATATTTTAGAAGACAAAAACATGCTGGACAATTAAGAAAATGATTTTTTTCAGGCTATTCCAATAGGGAAAATGCTCATTAATGAGGAGTGTCGTAAAGAAAAAGAAATAGATCTGGGTTTTACAGAGGCAGGCAAACAAAGGAGTATCAGTGAGTCTCATGAGAATCATGAGGAAGGATGGAGACAGGTCTTAGCTTGGGGTTCTTGTGAGCAGGGTGGTCTTTTGCAGTTCGCTTGAGTGATTTCAGTCATTTCTGCTTTCAGAGAGCACAGAGCTCAGATAAAGTTCAAGACTGTCAGTATGTTTGTGTTTCTTAACTGCACAATTGAAAGTAGGTTGACGGGAGTCATTGCCATAGGATCAGATAATCTTATAGAAATCATCTCGTCTAAGACCCTTATTTTATAAATGAGGAAACTGAAACACAACCATTTTAAGTGACTTACTCAAGATTGCATAGTAAGTTTAGGGGCAGAGTCAGAACTCCCATTTAAGGATCTTTTTATTACACTAGGATCGGTTTAAAAATAAGTAATTTATTCAAAGAGTAATATGATCCTTTTCAGTTATCTTCAATGATATATAATTTTTGTTATTGATCTTTTAACATAAAAATATTGAGAAATATGAAAGGCTCTTTTCACTCAAAAGCAGCTTGGAAGCAGGAGATTTTATATATGACTAAAAACTGTGAAAGATTGCAAGCTAATCTTTTTTCTCATAGCACAGTTAGAATGTTTAATGTTTAAATTGAATGTTAAATATTTTTATTTTCCTCTAAAATTTTAAACAGCTTTCTCAAAATTAAGAATGTAAATGAATCAGACTTAGAAATTAAGAATGTAAATAGAGGGAAAAACCTGGTCTATTAAAAGAAGGCCTCATATGTTCATATGTTCTAGAAAAAACAAAACTTAATTGGCTTTAGAAAATCCACCTAAATATTTCAGAATAATTGTTTGTACTTCTCTGAATTGACTAATTCTTAGTTTTAAATACTACTTTTTAATTTTGAAGCAGAGGCATGGCTGGGGCAAGTCAGATAGGCCAACTCACAGTTCTGAAAATAAAAATAACATTAACTAATATGGATTGTTATTAGCCAGTAGGAACTGTTCTGATGCTTTCTGTGTATTAACTTGTTTAATATGCAGAACAACCCTATGAGGTAGGGTTGGTATTCTTATTTTATAGATGAGGAAATTAAGGCATCGAGAAATTAAATGATATATACAAGTTTGCACAACTAGTCTAGTAGAGCTGGGATTTTCACCCAAATAATCTGATTTCTTTCTATGATTACTGAAACAAATGCAGGTGAAGGGGGGTTATCTTTATGAGTTGATAGATATTATAATTAAAAATAATGTTCTATCCCTTGAAAGATGGAAAATGAGTAAGCAAATATTTCATATATATATGTCAAATCAGATTAGCATTCATTTTTATAAGAATAAGATATTAATTCAATGTAAACATTTAAAAGTTTTGACTTCTTGTTACACTGTTGAATTCTTTCATCAGCTTGGTTTCCTTTGGTTAGTCTTAGTGATGTCTTCATAAGTTTTAGGAAATTGAAAGAAAAATCATCTCTTAAATCAGTCAGATTTATCTTGGTTAACTGACCTCTTGTACCTTGAGATCTAGAAGGATCTTTCATATTGAAGCAGGGAAGTGCTCCTGGAGAAAGGAATTGGACATCTTAACTCTATATTTTTAGTTAAAATTAACCTAAACTATCCAATTAGAAATTAATACTCATTTGGATTTTAAGGGTTTCCAGAGTTGCGTCTCCTTCAGTAACCCATTTTATTTGTAACTATGACCAAAAGTGATTACATATGAGTTGTTTAGTATCTCAAATTCTACAGAGATGAAATGGGGCAGTTCTTTGTCCTTTTTGTGAAGATAGCTAATAGAAAGCTAAAGAACTAAGAGATATCCCCATATTAAAATTCTAGATTTAAGGCAAACATAAACATTTGGAGAGGAAAAAAAGGCAGCCTTTTTTTTTTTTTTTTTTTAACTGAAGAGCAATGACAAAGTAGTAAGAAAAAGCACATACTTTACCTCCCCCTACCCACTCACCCACCACCCTACTCCGTTATTAAGAATAAGGTAGGGGTAAGCTTGTTTGGAGTTATAAATCAGCAACATTTCAGAAATTCCTTCTGATCTGTCTATTAAGCTTCAACATAAATAAAATATTATTTAAAGAACTTGCTGAATACTATATGGCCATTTGTTTTGAGGACTCAGAGTGACTGGAAAACGGCAACACTAAAGATTTGAGGAAAAAAATAATCTCTTTAATGAGGGAATAGTTAAATTATTGTATATCTATGCTATAGAATACGGGGCAATCATTAAAAAGATTGAAGTAAATCTATGCACACAGACATGAAAAACTGTCTACCATGTATTAAGTAGGAAAAAAAGCTCCAGATTAATATATGTGCTATAATTTAATTAATATTATCTATTAAAAAATATATCATCTAATACATAAATGTTCTTAATGTATATGTTATGATTAGTATGTTTTTATATGCCTAAAAGGATATATAAACCAAACTGATGATGTAAGATACTTTGAATAGTGGGATGGAAGGGGTAGGGAGAGACAAGGAACTTTATGCATTTCTGTACTGTTTGATTTTGATAATTTTATTTTACAATGAGCAAACATGTTTAAAACTTTAAAAAAACTATATAAGGAAAAATTCCCTGTGGTATTATCAAACATTGGAATGAGTTATATAAACAAATCATATACTATAGAAGGGATTAAATAGGTATATATTGACTAAAAGTAGGGAGAACTAATTTTCAATAAACAAAAATTCTAAGTAGTCCCACTTTTTTCCTCTTTCAGAAAGCTACTCTCTTACAAGATCCCCTGTATGTTAGTGAGCTCAGTCCTGCTACTGGAGGTCAGAAGCCATACAGGTAAGGAGTGATGATAAGACAGAGTTCCACAGGGGACTGTTTTCTCCTCTATGCCTCTCCTAACGCTATGTGTTGCTGCCATTATATTTATACCTCTGCCTCAACTCTCTGCCCTGAATTTTAGGTCTGCAAACACAATTACCTACTGGATATCACCTCCTATAGGTCTCACAGGAACCTTAAAGTCAGCATATTCAAAACAGAACCCAGCATCTTCCTTCTGGGACCTGACCTTCCTCTTGTGTTTCCTAACATAGGGCATGATGTTATTATCCCCAGATCACCTAAGCCAGAGTCCTGGATGTCACCTTCGCCTTCTTTCTCCCCTTCACCATCCTGCAACATCAGCGAATTGCATGATTTATTTTATTTCTTTAGTATATCTGGATAACAACTATGACTTTCTACAGCTGCATGCTCAGGCTGATCATCTCTGTTCTGGGCTGCTACAGTATTTTTCTAGCTGGCCTCTGCTTTCACTCTTGGCCCTTGTCTATACCATACCCCATTACAACAGAGGACTCTTTCCGAAGCACAAATTTGATCATGTAACTCCTCCCTTAAAGCCTTTGAATGGCTCCCCATTGATTGCCCTTAGGAGAAGGTTCTAAATTTTGTAACAGCTTACACAGATCTTCCTCATGTCTGTCTTCATTTTTTCCATCTTCAACTATTGTGTTCTTCCGACTCCTGCCTTAAGCCTGACCCAGATGAACTCATAGTCCTCAGAAAGCTCCCTGTTTATTTCCTCTCTGGGCCTTGACATGATAGCCCCTATTCTAGAACTCTACTATCTACTTTTCTTTCCCTTCATGAATAATTTCAACTCATCAAATATTAGCTTACCTGTCCTTTAAAAAAAAAAATTTCTCATAACTAATTTAAGAGGGGCTCTTCCATAATATCCTGTGCTTGTACATCTTATAGCACTTACTATTCTGTAGTGTGACTGCCTGTCTGAGTATATGCTGCCCTATTATGCAGTGTTCTCCTAAAGGGCAGGGACTGTGCCTTGGTCACTGGTACAGAGTAGGCTGCCAAGAAGCCTTTATGAAATGAATATGAATGAGTGAATGGGGTATGACAGAGGCTAGAACTAGGTCACAAAGGGCCTTATATTTGAGGCTAAGGAGTTTAGATTTTGTTCAGATTTCATATTTTTATCATATTTTTGTCACCGTCAGCCTTACATTAGTTACTTGTGATGCAACTATCTCTTCCAGTAGATTGTAAGCCCCTAGAAGCTAAAGAGTATGTCTTATTAATTTTTATATTTTCATACTTAAAACAGTGCTTCACACATAGAAAACACTCAGTGAATTGATGGCATCAACATTTTAATGATAAGTAGTAAGTCATGACCAAGTTTTGAAAGATTTACAATAGTGATGTATATTGGGGGTCATGTAAATGAGGTAAGAGTAAGTTAATTTTAAAAGAAGCATATTCAGTCCTCACTAAAAGAAAGTAAAGTTCCTAGGTTCTAGGTCTGGAGAAGGAAATACACAAAATGCATCTGAAACAGCTTGTGCCAGAATGCAGAGTAACAGGGCCCTAACTAAAGAACACAGGATTCCACATACGAGGCTCCTAATAGCCAAAGATATGACAATTTGAGCATCAGGAAAAAAACAAAAATACAAAAAAAAACCCCATGATATTGTTGAAACAATGAATATATAAAAATTCATAAGTATATAATGATGCATCATTGATAGAAAGTCCTCCTCCCACCCCCATACAGAAATAAAAACACACTGAACTCTAATGAAGTAAATAGGGCACCAATTCTGTACTCTGCAAATCAGCAAACGAATGGTAAGAATTAAGCATTTATCCTGCCTTTCCTGCGTAAACTATGACCCAAGTTGATAAGGGAAAATTCCATTTTACAGAATTCTAGCTAATAAATGTGGCAGGTTTAATGGAATTCAAAAATTACTGTTTTTGCAACTCCGAATGAAATAATAGATTCATGCAACAATCCTCAATGGATGACACCATTTAACAGAAAAGTGAAGTGGAATTTCAAAAGGAGGGATTATTTTGTAAATGACTAAACCCATCGATTAGTTTTAACATCACTCAAGTGGGACAACCATATTTTTTTGCCCTATTATTTGATGCACTATGAAACACACAGCCCCACTTATGAAGTATCTTTGTTAATACAATTAAGCCTGAATCTGACTTTAAAGTGTAGGTATGTCAGCCTTAAAAAGGAATGCAATTCTGACACATGTAACAACATGGATGAACCTTGAAGAAATTATGGTAAGTGAAATAAGCCAGACATAAAAGGACAAATGTTGTATGATTCCACTAATATGAGGCACCTAGAATAGGCAAACAAAATAGGAAACAAAAAGTAGAATAGAGGTTACCAGGGCTGAGGGAGAGGGGAATGGGAGTCATTGTTTAATAGGTACAGAGTATCTGTTTAGGAAATGAAAAAGTTCTGTCAATAGTAGTGATGGTTACACAATTGTTAATGCTCTTAATGCCACTGAACTGTACACCTAAAAATGATTATAATGGTAAATTTTATGTTGTATATATTTTATTTTGATTTTAAAAAAGGTAGGGGTATGTGTGTAAGGGAATAGATAAAACAAAGTTAGCAAAATATTGAAAATCATTGAAGCCAGGTGATTGGGTAGTGGGGTTTCTTACACAATTTTCTTCTTTTCTGAGTATGTTCAAAATTTTCATAGCAAAAGTTTTTAAAAGGCTTAAGAAATATAAGCAAATACAACAAGTATCTTTATAAATTTTTATTTTAACAAATCAAATATAAAAGAACATTTTTAAGGCAATAGAGGACATTTGAATATAGACTGGGTATTAGACAGTACCAAAGAAATACTAGTAATTTTGTTGGATGTGATAATGATGATTTTGTAAGGAAATGTTTGTTTTGAGATATGTTCTTAGGTATATAGGGGTTAAATAATATAATGCTTGTGATTTCTTTGTAAAAAGATGTTAATACGGATAGCTTAGAACATCTATGTTTTCATATATTACTTTTAAAAAGTATCGGTTTTAATTCTGGTGTTTATTTAAAGTTATTTTTAAAGCTAATTGTATAATAAAATGAGCTCTAACTTTGTATCTGTGTAGCTTGAAACTTATCCCTGAAAGCAAGAAGAAGAGTTCTGCCACTATCTTGACTCACAAGGAGCATATTTCTTGCAAAGTTAATTCTTGAAGGCACATATTTAAAATGCACTCTGACAGATGCAGTATATGCATAAGATATCAATAAATGGTCTTTGCCTGCCAGGCACCTTCAGTTTAAAAGGAGTAAATATTATTTGGGTCTTCAAATTAGAACTCTCACAAATGTGAGTTTTGTAACCTGACTGTTGTGAGCATATACACAGTGCTTCTGAGATAATGTACGAAAAGCCCTTTTCCAGCTGTAAGGCATACAAATAATTAGTTATTTATATTAAATGTATGGAAAAATGAAAAAAGTACAGGAAAAACAGAGCTTATCATTAGGTCAAGAATCCTTCTTGCTACATTTGGCTAAATTTATGTTTTCTAGCTGATGAATATAGAATATCTGTTAACATGAATATAAAATTTCCCTTTATTCCTCAATTGAAAAATGGAATCTTCTGGCACTAGACTTTTTCTTATTTAAATTAGTGACAGGAAGTTCATCATCTGTGTAAAAGCAAATATTCTCTGAATGTGCAAAGAAACTGTGACTATACATATTTTTTCTGTAGAAATATAGACTTCTGAATCTAATTTGAATTTATGATGTATATAAAACCTCAACTTATATATAAATTGATTTTTAGTATGAAGATATTACTATGCTTTTTCTTATGAAATTCATTTTGGCCTTTTTGAAAAAAAGTTTGGTATTACAATCTATTATCATAGGTGCCAAAGGATAAAAACAGTTTCTAAGGATCCTAGCAAATTGCTGACTCCTACTAGGAAAAATTGGAAAACCAATTTCAAAATAATTCTGCTGATATTGTATTTTTTCTGAGCTTTTGCTTTTCTAAGCTCATTTGTTTGTGAAAACTACATTTCTGCTGTTTTTGGAGGTCTGAGAGAGAAAAGGGGTTTTATAGTTATTTTTAAAATGAAACGTGGTAGTAAATAGAAATGGATGTATAGGAAGTAGGACCTCAAAGCTCATTCCTACTTTATTTAGGTTCCATTTATTAAACATTTACTGCATGCTAAGCATATGTAATAACTAAAATGGGATAGGTGCTATCATCATCCCCATTTTACAGATGAGGAAATTAAGGTAGAGATAGACTAGGTAACTTGCCCATGGTTATTATCACCCACCTGAACAGGGGCAGATCTAGGATTCCCATTAGCCTGTCTGATCCTGCCCCACCCCCCATGCCCATAATCATGTTCTGCCTTTATGATTGCTCTCACTGAATTTTTAATGATTATTTTTCTTCTCATATCTCCATTAGAAAAGAGACCTTTAAAAGGAAGTCTTAATTTTTGTTTTAGTAAAAGAGGCGCATTGATTGGATAAGGGATAACATCTTAGATTTTTTTAAGTACAAGGGGAGATAGTGGGCAAGAACCAAGATTCCACGTAGTAGTACTGGATAAGTGGCTGGCATCAAGGTTTGTGGAGTAGGTGGTAAAAATATTTTTATTTCAAGTCAGAAATTCTAAGAAGTTTCCATCAACCTACACAGAACATGAAACATCTCTCCTACCACTACTTTGCACCCTGCTTTTCTGAATCACTGGTTGTGTGAGCTTGGCCAGGTTACTTAGCCTCTCTTACATCCTATAAATGCAATAGTAATTCCCAGGTCAGTTCCCGTACTGGGACTGAATGAGCTAGTACACGAAAGGTACCCATGCCAGAGCCTGCCACAGAGACGGTGTTCAATTAAGTGCAGGATGCTATTACTAGCACAGTGGAGATGGAAACAATATTTAACCCAATAATGTTTCTTCAAGTTGCTGAAAATCAGCCAAGAGTCTAGTATAAGTACAGAAATAACTCCAATGGCGTAATACAGGATTAGTGTGATATGAGAAGTGGAAAAAAGTGCTATGAGAGAGGGTCCCCCTTTGTTGGTGGAATTGGGGAAAGCTCTAAAGAGAAGGTGTTACTCATTTCAGCTAAGCCAGCTTTTCCTGAAGCGTGAAACACATGTGGGTCAGTGATGGGAGATGATTTCATGTGGACTCTGACATGGCATGAAAGAACTTGGAATTCCATGGTGAAAAGTGATTCCTTTTTCCAACTAGTGTGATCTCATTAGAGAGAAGCTCTTGGCTTGGTGCCAGTAGTGGCAGCTCTCTAGCACATGCTCATCTGCTTTTCTGTTAAGGACAGCAGGCCTCAGGCTTTAAATATGGAGCATCTGCTCAGAATTTGTGTTGCTTTCATGCTATTTTTACAGTCACTCACTGGTTTCCCCTGTAAAGTCGTGATACAAAATTTTCTTTTGAAATAAGCGTCTCTTAGCAAAAAAAAAAAAAAAAAAGAGGGAGTAGATTTAAAGAAAAAATATTAAGCAAATAATATTACATATGGTTCATGGATTATGGTAAATGGCATGTGAACACACTCTGAGTTAGACTATGAAAGAGGGACAGAAGTTTACTAGGGACAGTGAGAGTACACCTCATATAGGTATAGCTTGAGTAAATAAGTGTGAGCAAAAAGTATGTTTGGAGAGTAATAAATAGTTTAATTTGGGGGAAACGAGTTTCATTACTGATAAGTAATAAAGCTAGTACAAAACTATGTTAAAATTCCACTGGTAAAAAGTTTTATAAACCTGTCAATTAATTGTTGATATTCCTCAACTGCTGTTTCTTATTTTTTTACATGGAAAGTTTTCTTCCGTTTCTGTAGATCTGAGGAGAAAATTAAGCACTTCAGTCAACTTAAATCTGAGCTTTTTCTTAAAGACAATACTTTAAGGAAGATACTTTGTTTAATTACGGAACTTAAAGTAGCAGCCCAGAAAAACTTCATTCTGAAAAGGCTTTTCTGGAAAGTAGGTGTTTTGTCTTATATTTAATCTTTAAAACTTGTTTCACCTGTTTACTGAATGCAGCATATTCAAGCATAAAGTAAAATGCTGTATAAATAAATGTCATCTTATATTTTGATGCTCTATCTTACAATGTTGATTAAATTTAACACAATCATGTCTTAACACTTGAAATGTGATGTAATCGATAGTGTATCTGTGTGTGTTGGCGTGGTGGGGTCGGTGGGAAGAGAGGAAAGTGGTAGCAAAAAGACAGTAGTTTACATGGGTTGGGTTTGCAGAGTCAAAGAAAAGAGGTAATTAAGAAGGGAAGATTCTAGTATGCAAGATGTGTTAAGTACAGACAGATGAGAAAGGAGATTTGAAGTTTTACATGCAGGTTCCCCTACAATAAAAATATACTTTAAAAAAATTACTTTTCTGTGTAGCACTGTTATTTCTAAAATGATGACTCCTGGGGAGTCAAAACAACCTAGCTCTCACTCAGCAAATTATAGACTTACCCTATAAGACTTCTGTAGTTTGATTTTCGGTTTCATGTGAAGGTATTGAGAAGCCCAGGTTAGTACTGATGCTGGTGTTAATGAGGCTAATTCTGGCCAGTGGTGTCATACATAGTTGCCACCATTTTATTGAGCAGTTGTGAAGTGCTGTCTCCCTAACCATACAAGACAGCCCTGGCCATTTCCTAGATTATAAGTGCTTCACATGCAAGATGACCAACTGTCTCAGTTGATCACCCCACCCAAGATTTAGCACATTTCTATCACCTCAAAAGGTTACCTTGTGCCCTTTAGCAGTCAGTTTCTGCCCATGCCTGGCAACTACTGTGCTTTCTGTCACTATAGATTAGTTTTGCCTGTCCTAGGATTCCACTTACATGGAATTTTATACTGTGTATTCCTATGTATGGCTTCTTTTGCATTAACATTTTTGAGACTCTTTCATGTTGTTTCAGGTAGGTAGAAGATATTTTATGAGTTAAAATTCCTGAACCAGTGATCAGGTGGGAGATCATAATAATAATAACTGATATTTATTAGCACTTATAATGTGCTAAGTAAGCACTATTTAAGCTTTACAAATACTATCTTATTAAGCCCATTGTAGAGAAGAAGAAACTGAGTTACAGAGTGTATAATTTGCCAGATGTCATACAGCTAGCTAACCAGTGTCAGAGCTGGGATTTGAACTCAATAACCTTGACTCCAGAGTCAGTGTGTAAAACCACCACACTATGCTAATTTATTCGTGTAAGCACAAGCACTTCTGAGAGGGCCTGGTGTACATCCTACTCCTTTTCCTCTTTTCCTTCTCTTTACCTGCCATCCTCAGCCTCTTCTCATGCCATATCATCTAAATAAGGGCACATATATCCCTGTCAAAACAAAGAATCTAAGTTGCCACTAATAAAAAAAGAAGTCCTGGGGGGAAAATGAACAAAAGAGGAAAAGAAAAGAGAAGCAATTACATATTTCTCATTAGTACCAACTAGCCTGATTTTATGGGCCAGTGCTTATTTTCATGCTTGATTTATCTCATGAAACTGGATAGGAACGCAAAAAATTGGTTCCCCCACTCTTAAGTCAGTGTTTATTTTGGCAAAAATGGCAATCTACATTTCCATTGTATTAACATCATTACAGAAGTATTAATACTCAGAAGTATTACTATCATTCTGCACCATCTTTAAAGACTATAGTAGTGCTCTACATGTTTTCATAATAGTAAACATATTAAAACGAGAGCTTATCTAATTAAGATTTCATTGTATCTTCACAAAGGCCAAGTTACTTTGGCAAGGCAGGAATTATAGTAGCCCCCATTTAATATGTTATTCCAAGGTGACCAAATGACTTGCCTGAGATTATATACCTACTTCTGGATGATCTTAAATATTAACAGTCCAGTTGAATCTAGAAGGCATTACCAGCATCGCCCTCTAGACTTTAGCTCTTGCTCTGTTCACCAGGACCATTGTCTCCTGATTACAAGAAAAAGTATGTTTTCACTTTGGGTTATGCTAGTAATAATGAGAGATATTGTAAATCACTTCTTGGTCAAAGAACAAATCATTTCTTCTTATTTTTATTATGTAAGCATAAAGTTTCACCAACAGATACCTTAATTTCGTCTTCTTTCCTGCTTGCTTTCACAGACCAGTGACCTTTTCTATTTCCTAGTGAACAAACTTCATGAGTACTTGCCAGAGTCTAGGGATAAAAATGCACTTCAAAATAAAAGCCAAAGAGCTGATGAGCTGGTGTAAGTACTAACTGGATAATCGTAGACATTTTGCCCCCCTGGGGTATTAAAGATAAATGGAAGGCACTAGATGAAATAAATACTGTTTTAATGATTAATGATGCTGCAAATTTTGCTTCACATGGATTTTTTTAAAATAGCATTCGTTTTGTTCTAATTTTTTTTTAAAAAAAACTACACAGGAAACTAGTAATATTAGCTGTCCTAAAGGGGAAAAAAATGGGTATCTGAGGAAAGGCATTTTTATTGTATTTCCTTTTTTAATTTTGAAATTTGTGCCAAATATTACCTATTTGAAAAAGTTAAAATTATTAAAAATAAAGTAGGGCATGATTATAATAAAAACCTTGGGAAAATATAAGTACAAAAAATATGAAAATGACTTTTAATCCTGATATCCAGCTATTAATTCATTCGTTCAATGAATATTTTTGAATACTCACTATGTAGCAATCACAGAGTAGGCACTCAATCAATGTTGGCAATTTGATATACAGAATTTCCTTCCTGTACTTTTTTTTTTACATGGATACCTGAGTGTAGTTCTATCAAGAATTACTGACTTTGTGGAATTCTGAACTTGTATTGAAATCATGCCATTTCCATGCTTTTTTCTCTGTTTTCTAGGGTGTGCATTGAAATCATACAGACTCTAGGACTGATGTTCAGAGAAACAGAAACTGAATCATCACGTCTGAACACATTGGCAGCTAAGAAGTAAGTTCTCTTAGAAAATACTGGGACTTTGTAGTTGCCACCCACTAATTATGTTGATTATCTTCCAAAACTCATAGCTCTCTAACTTCTCTGTTCAGTTGCCTTCCAAGTACATTAAACTCATTTTCCCTCCAATTCCTTCTGTGATAAACAGATTAATTGGTACATAACTGAGTTCTGTCTCTCTGGATTATTAAGGGCACAAAGATTTTTGTAGCATAATTTTATCTTTTATCATTGTCTAGTAAACTTGAGAAATGACCCATTGTACGTTAAAAGCCAGGGGTCCCTATTAGAATTTTCCAAAGTACCCTTATATCCACACGACTGAAAAATTACCTTGCAAAGGCAGAAGTTACGGTAGCTTCATTTAATATATAAATAAGTGACCTTGGAGTGAATGAAGTTAGAAGGTTTATTAACCTATAGGGTAAGTTACTGTAATAAAAATACTCTAAAATACATGCCCCAAAGAAGACAGAGATTTACATCTTTCTCACATCTTTCTCACAGTCCAGAGAAGGCAGTCAACCTTTCCTCCACAAGATCAGCCAGAGACCTAGGTCCCTTCCCTTTTGTTGCTCTGCCTTCTTCTATTATACTATCTTGGTTCTCATGGTTAAAGCTGGTGTGATTTCATTACACCCTGTGGGAAGCAGTAAGAGAAGTAGAGGGCAAGAAAATTTCCTTTTTAAGCAAGGTATATAGAACTTTTGCTCATGTTCTATCAATGAGAACTTTAGGCATGTGGCCATAACTAGCTGCAAGAGAGGCTAGAAAATGTGTCTGTAGTTGCATGGTTATGTACCAAACTAAACTTTGGGTGGTGATGGGGACATCTGTAATTAAAAGGAAGAATGCATGCATATATAATAGGGGGACAATAACATTCTTTGCCACAGAGGTATGTTGTTTGCATGTTTTGCATGTTATCGGCTTGACCTTTTTATATGATTATTATAGACTATGAATTACATCTTTGGGCAACGTTCTGGCTGAAATCTCATTTTTTTTTTCTATCCTCATCAACTGTTTATCTAAGTTTCCTATATTAGAAGGTAGAAGAAAGATGAGGGCCATGGGCTCTAAAATATTTGAACTAGGGGAAGAATAAGAACTTTTAGTAATATTTGTCCAGGCTATTGATTATAGACCTTTACAAATAAATTTTAATGATAATATTCATTAACATTTCTTAAGCAACTTACTATGTGCCAGGGACTATGGTCATACTATGCTTTATAGCAGGAGTGGTTAAACATTTTTGTAAAGGGTTATAGAGTAAACATTTCAGGCCATATAGTTTCTGTTGCAACTACACAAGTCTGTCATTGCAGCACAAAAGTAGCCATAGACAATACATAAATGAAGGGACACAGCTGTGTTCCAATAAAGCTTTATTTACAAAAATAGACTATAGGCTATTTGGCCTGGAGGCCATAGTTTTTTGACCCCTGGTTTTTGCAAACAAGGAAAATACAGTATGTTTCTCTGCATACTTCTTTATGCAGTTGGTAGTACTGCCATTTCCCCAATCTCCAAGATAGAGATTTAAGATTATTTCTATCATCTGAGGCTTGGGGTCCTCTTCCAAGGTCATTTGGGTGATTGTTGGCAGAATAAATTTCTTTCCACCTTTAAACTCATGATGACTTTCTTCTTGGCAAGAGAATATCTCTGAGCTCAGAGAAGGCCTAAGCTCTCTTTAATTTTTTTTTATTATTAGTTTTTAATTAATTTATTTTATGGTGACATTGGTTAATGAAATCCAGTAAGTTTAGCTGTACACTGTAACAGTAAGGTATATATAAATATATATATATATAAAATTTACATTGTATGTTCACCTCCCATAATTAGATTTCTTTCTGTCACTGCATATTTGACCCCCTTTACCCTGTCTACCTTCCCCCCGCTCCTCCCCACTACTATCTGGTAACCACTAGTCTATTGTCCATGTCCATGAGTCTCTATTTGTCCTGTTCATTTGTTCCTAAGTTGTCTTTTAAAGGGCTCACCTGATTAGATCAGTCACACCCAGGATAATCTCCCTTTGATTAACTCAAAAGTCAACTAATTGGGAACCTTAATTAAATATGCAAAATCCCTTCATCTTTCTCATCTAACATAACATAACCCTAAGAGTGATACCCTAACATATTTACAAGTCCTGCCCAAATTTAAGGGGAAGGGATTATATAGGGTGTATATACCAGGGGGCAGAAATCTTGAAAGCCACATTAGAATTCTACCTATCATAACAATATAGATTGATTTATGAGACTATGAATTTGCCTTTCAAAGTCTGTATTTTAAAATATAATACATTGAAAATAATAACCATTTAAACAATGAAAGTATCAAACTGTTGGCACCATTTTTTTAAGGCTGTGATGTCAAGTCTTTATTTTCAGAATGAAACTACCATTTAGATTAAAACTTTTCCTATTATAGGCCTTGTGGATTTTAAATTGAGTTGGCAGAAGGGGTAGATTACAAATTAAATTCTATTTGAGCAAATAAAAAGCATTTATTTATTTCTGTATTGTCCTCTTTATTTTCTTCATAAGTAGAGATTAGTTTAACCCGCTTCATTGTATTCTTCTTGAAATGTGCCATAATCCTTTCATATTTCAGTATTATTATGATTGAATTCATATATTATCACAGCAAGTGACCCAGAATTTGAGAGTTCCTTCCCTTATCCTTAGATATATATTTCGAAAAGCAGTTGCTGAAAATAAAGCACTATAATTAAATATAACAGTGAATGGAATGTCAATTCAAACTTAATATTGGGAAAAGTTTCTAAATGGAACTGTTTTGTTGATTTTGGAAGGGTCTTCTAAAAGACTGGCCATTTTAAAATAGCCTGAATAAAACATTAGCAAATATCCTATAGGGCATATCTTTTATTTTTTTGAAAGGTGTGCTAACTGACATGATTCTTCTTTTGCAGATATGAGAAGTAGATTTGCTTTTTGAGTTGGATAAAGAAGGGGAATTGTATTTTTATTAGAATGTTGGTTAATCATGAACTAATCATGGTAATGATTTAAATGATTGTGAAAAGATAGGAAGCCTCAAATGTTACTAAACAAGGATTGCTTATAGTCTCCTTTATTCCATTATGAAAGTAATGTTTATGGTTATAGAGAATTTTAATACAGTCCTATCTGTAAATTCTTTTACTACTGCTACCTGTGAATGCTACTCTGATACTACCTTCGGTAAGGCACCTATATTTCTAGTGGTTTGCCTTTAGCTCCTTTTCAGCCATACATAGGTTGTACTACACATATGAAGATGGTGTATACTCTCCCAGCTCCTCAGGATGCTCAGTTTGAATTATGATTTTTTTCCTTTTTTATTTTCAAATAATACAGTATATTATTCAAACCTGTTGTAACATTTAAGTGAGTTACTAGTGTACATTAGTGGACAGTACACTGCATTTGAAAGCAAAAGACCTGAAGTTTAATACTAGTTTTATTACTTAATAGCTAGTGGCTTTCAGTAGAATAGTAAACCTCTGAAATGCTTTGTTAAAAAAAAAAAAAGGGTTGTAAAGTCAAAAAACTTGTGATTGGATAAGCATTTTAAGAAATGCTTCATACTGTTTCTTTGTCCTAGAGGTATACAGTGCACATTAGCATATTCAGCTTTGAGAAGTCCTATAGTAAAGACATCCAGTGAACTCGGTTAAATAAGTATTTCTTATTCCTCCTTTGAAAACAGAATCTATTTTGACTATAATATTGCTTGGAATTAGTTATTCATAAAAAGCCCTTTGGAAAATATTATTATAATTGAAATCACCCAAATTTTCTTTAAATCCAGGTTTTCTAAGCTTCATAAGCTATGTGAACTTCTAGAACTGTATACTTTTTCTCAGCTAAAAGATCAAGAAATTATATTTTCATTTAAATGTCTTATCACTAGACATTTGTCTGCATGTCCAAAGATCCAAAAGTTCAGTCAGGAATGGTCTGCAATGCTTTTTACTTTTAAGTATAATTATATTCAAACTTAGCTTTGCTCTTTCTCTTTTCAGACTTTACTGATTACTTTCCTTTTATTTATTTTTCAGGGGAACACTATTTAATCTCTTGGTAATTTTAATTAGCAAACCTCAGATTCCAAAATCTTGTCCTGTGTTTGATATCCAGTTGGTGGCTGATTCAACTTTAGTTGAGATGTCTTTTGATGCTGAGGTGAGATGAGAATTTGGGGATAGATTAGATACAATATATAGGGTCTCTGGCTGCTTGTCTTCTAATGTGGACCACAACATTTTAGAATATAGAAATATAATTAAATCAAAGAATAAATATTTTGTCATAAGCTTTAAAACTTAGAAAGCTATTCTGTCAACATTAATATATCCATTTTACATAAATTATTTTCTTAGTATACATATGTAAATTGTCTATTATGGAAGATAATTAGTATTCTGTATATATTAGATAAATTTGTTTGTCTCTCTATAGAACATGTATGTATATATAATTCCACAGTAGGGGTCTCACTGCCTAAGAGATTTTAGGGTTAACTCTTGCCTTAGTTTACCATTTTCTTACCAATCTAAGTAGTGCAAACTCGGCAAGAGTTACTTGTTCTTCTAAGTTTACTAAAACATTTGACATACCAAACTACCTACAAAACACTAATAAATCAACTTATTATTAGTTTATTGTGAGCAGGCCAACGCAGAATTTTTTTTTAAAGGATGGAGCATGATTTGATAGTTCTTATATGTACAATCAGAGTTATGTGTTAGAAAACTCTTAAATTCACTTATTCACTCAATAAATATTTATTGAGAATCAATTATGAGCTAAACAGTGTGCTAGGTAGTAGGGTCCAATCAAGAAGCAAAATAGACACAATCTCTGTCCTCATTAGTTTATAGTCTGGTTGGAGCAACAGATGTTAATTAACTAGAACATGGATATATTATTACAGACTCTATATGGAGCATCTATAATACCACTCTCTACAGTAGAGTGAGTGGATTAGGGATTAAAGAGTGGGATGGAAGTAAGATTCAGACAGGCATAGCTATTAAGATATGGACCAGAAGAAAGCCTTCTTTGACCCTCAAATGAGACTAGGCTTTCATTTTAGAGCTCTCCTAACTTCCTGTACTTTTCTTTCATAGCCTTTACCTCAGTTTGCCACTATGCATTTATTTATTTGATTATTATGGTGGTGTCTGTTCCCCACTAGACTGTGATTTCCATGAGGGCAGGGACCATATCTCTCTTGCTCTCCATTGTATCCCCAACACCTAGTACTTGGTCTAATACATATTTGTTGAATAAATAAATGAAGAAAAAGGATGGTAGTTGTCAGGAGGACAAATTCCAGAAATTTTTAGGGAACTGAGTTGATAGGTTGATATGGAAATAAAGTGTGAAGATTAGATGACTTTTAGATTCTGGTTTGGGTGCCAGATAAGAATTAAAACAAGAAGAGTAGGTTCAAAAGGGAGAAATAATGGTTTTGGGGTTAGTTGATTTGATTTGCCTAAGGTATTTCTATATGAAAATATCTAATGGGAAAAAAAAATATCTAGTGGGCAGAATAGAAAGGTCTGAGTTTCCTATTTTTAAACTTGCTGACCTTTTTTTACCTGGGCTACTAGTATAGCCATGAGCAGATCATATAAACTTTTGTTCCAAGATCTAATAGAGTGGGAGATTTCAAATTAGAGCTTCTCCTGGCAAAGAATAGTGTCAGGGCCTGTAGCATGCCCACAGACACAGTTCTCATGCACCAAGTGGCCTATGGGCTAGAAGACAGCCTCACCAACTGGTTAGAGTTCTTGAGAGCAAAAAAGAAAC
>NW_006443138.1:3094518-3103142 GCF_000325575.1 Pteropus alecto | reverse complement strand
AAAAAAAAAAAGTCTCTAAGCCCTATATTTACTCACACTACAGAAGGAGTTGTACTTCAAGTTGCACATAAGCCTAAATTTCTCAGAGAATCTCCCCATCTTAATTCTGGGAAGCATTTTGAAAGAAAGTAGTTATTGATCTGAATGATTTTGTAAATCAAGTGTGCATTTTTTGTGTGTTAGTATTCTGTGGGCCATTGTATCTCCTTTCCCTAACCCATTTTCTCAGCCATTATTAAATGTGTAGTCTTTTTATGAGAGCCATTCTTTTGAGAATGACTTAAACCAAATGAAATAGGAAAATTGGCCACACTAATTATATTTTCTGTTAATAAAAATTCTTTTGTAAGTATCTAAAGGGAACCAGGAGAAATTGCCATTTTCTGGCTCTGCCAATGATATTGTATTGATTATTATTTAAAATTCCAGTTACAGAAGCTTATCCTGGAATATACAGATAGAGCTACAGCACTTTTATATGAGATACTTCTTGTCTTTCAGCAGGTACAATATATATTTTTTATTATACACATTGTGTGGTTATTATATATATCATACAACTATCATATACTTATATTACATATTATGATTAATAATATATATGATTAATAAATTTTTTAAAATGTTTGTATTAGAGATAGTCTCCAAAACTAGTTTACTCATATAACACTACTTTTGCTCTTAAGTGCTCATCTCGCTTATTTTCCTAACTACCGATTTTAAAGATTTGATTAAGAATAAAATGGATTTGAGAATGAATGCCCTTTTAGGTACAACTTGAACTTCATGAAATAACTTGTTTATTTCCTTGAGTCTTTTAGGGAAATCTTGGATTGGGATCAACAAAGTTTGCTATTAGCTGGATGATGTCCTTTCTACAAAGTCGTCCCCCCATAGTAAGTGCCTAGAAGTAAAAACGAAACCAGCACTCAAGGCTAATTAAACAGATGCTCTTGTGCTTAATTAATAAAACACAAATTTTTTATAAAACAGAAGTGTAAATCTGATAATACTTGGGGCCTAAAGGCAGTGAAATAACATCTTAAATGAGATCTTTATTTCATGAAAAACCCTAAGATATATGTAGAAAACAGAATATTAAAATATCAGCTATATAACTAAGTGAAAAAATGAACACTTAAACAGTAATGAGTTGGCAAGCATGAATATAATACTTGGGATTATCTGGGCACTCTGTCCTGGCAGCCTCCATCCTAGTCCATAGTATTACCATCTCTTTCCTTGACACTACAGTCACGTCTACATGGTCTGTTCCTATCTTCCCATCAGACTATAGTCAGAGGAGTTTGTTCAAAATAAAAATCCAATTATGTCATCTCTTGCTTTAAATCTCTCCTAATACTATGTGGGTCTCTTACTCATTGCCCACCCCAACAGCCCCACCTCCATCACAGAATCTTTACCACCTGTCTGTCTGAAATGCTTTTCCTTTCCTTTCCCACCTAGTTAACTCCTACTCATCCTTCAGACCTCAGTGCCCCTTCCTGGGGTTAGGGTAGGGGATGATTCTCTGACCTCTGACTAGGTTAGATTTTCTCATTATAGGCACACACAGTCGTAGCATGGTTTCTTCTTCCCTTCCTTCACAGGACTGGTCACTTTTGCAGTTTACATTTGTTTGTGTTATTATTTGGTGTGAGGGTGGTGAGGTCTTCAGCCTAGATTTCTCGTTGAGGCTCCAGCTGAAATAGGTGCTCTTATGGGTGGCATGCGGCCTACATGAAACTAACTGCGTTTTCCTTGTCTAGATTACTTTTGTGGCCAGTATTGTGAAACAAGTGGTGAAGGGGCTTTCAGCTTCATTTCAGATGCTAAGTCCTGGCCAAGCAGTTCTGTTGTACCAGCAGTTTTTCATCCTCAAGAGCTGCCTGCTGTACAGCAAGACTTTAGCTGAGTATATTAGGAATGACTACAGAGAAGAATTCAGGTAAGAAGTCTCAATCTAATCTGCAGTAAAAGCCACTCATTTCTGATTTTCATGCGAAATTGAAGCATGGCCTTATATTTAGAAGATGAAGTGACAATGGGAAATTCTATTTTTATTTTTAATAGTATTTTACTTTGATCTGCAGTAAGGTAGGATTTTGGGGAGCTCTAAGAACTGTTGCCATTTGAAATATATTCCCAGGCCAAAAAAGACTAGCAAAACGTCAAACTCTCTTTGAAGAACTATTTTTCACTCAATGTCTGTTGCAGCCAACATATCAAAAACGTTGTAATGATTTTAATGCTATGTAACAAACTCTACTGAAGGGGATGAAAAATTACGGGATGTGAATTCAACTGAATCATTGGGGGAAAAAATTGATAAAAGAGAAACAATTAATGAAGGAGGTTATTAGGGGTTTTGTTTATTTCATTTACCCCTCTCACTCTTAGTAACAAAGCACCAAGAAAGAGAAGTAGTAGCAAGCTTTGGTTTCATCAGCCTGCTTGTTCTGCACCTCAGGGGTTCCTACTTCTATTTATAGGCTGGCAAAGCCAAATGTACTTATCTTTGTAGCCTTGCATTAGCACCTATCGAGGAAAAAACAGACTGTGTCTGACTTAAGATGAAAAGAGTGCAGCAGCCAGAGCTTTGCAACCAGTTTGGATGAGAAATAAAAGGATGTGGAAGCATACATTATTGCCTTAGACTGGCTTTAAAAAAATTTTCAGCTCAATTTTTGGATCCTCTTTTTTCTCCATGTGGTTTTACACCATAGGTTCCACTCTTGCTCCTATAAAAAAGGGTTTTGTTGGGCCTACTCTAAGTTGATCCACACAGCTCAATCTTTTTTCCTAACCTTTTTTTTTTTTTTTAGGTGTAAATTCATATATCATGAAATTCACCATTTAAAACATTTTAAAGTGTACAATTCAGTGGCTTTTAATACATTTCACAGTGTTGTACACTCATCACCACTAATTGCAGAACCTTTTCATCACCCTCAAAGAAACCTGGTACCCATTAAGCAGTCATAACCTAGTCTCTTCTCCCCCAGCCCCGGACAACCACTAACCTCCTTTCTGTCTCTATGGATTTGCTTATTCTGGACATTACATATCAATGGAATCATACAATATATGGCCTTTTGTATCTGGCTTCTTTCACTCGGCATAATGTTTTCGAGGTTCATCCATGTTGTAGCACGTATCATATAACCCAATTTTTAAAAATTAGTTATGTACATTTAAAAATCAGAACAACTGAAAAAAATGGTGTCACACTTCTACGTGACAATATATAGTTGACCAGAGCTCAACAGCACCTACCCTCTTAGGTTATAACATACTGTATAGTTTGTCATTCTATCCTCTCTTTATTTTTACTCTTACTCTTACTCCTAATATGTAACCTGTGGGCATTTAGGTTTGTGATCCTTGTTTTAAACTAGTGATTTTCAACTTGCTGTGCATTAGAATCACCAGAGGAACTATTAAAAAATACTGATAACTAAGTTACATATGTAGAAATTCTTTATAATTTGTCTGAGGTGAGGCCTGGGCATCGACATTAAAAAATAAACAAAGTAGCAAAAAAACACCACTCCAGGTAATTCTAATGTGCACCCAGGGTTGAAAGCCAATTTTAAAAGCCATTTCATGGGATGGCTAAAGATTTTCCCACTATTATCTATTCCCCTGGCCTATCTTATACTTTTCCTGAGGCCATGGGGATGAACCCAACTCTCCTCTCTTGACTTGGCCCTGGTGGTCACCACAGCTTAATTCTTTCCTTTCAACTCCCCACTGCGTATTGCCTGAGAGAACAAGAAGTGGGAGCCTCAGCTCATACTGTGGTGAGGACAATCCTGGCTTCCTTATTAATGCTTTGATGGCTAATACATTATTCATGAAATTCACTTTCTTGGCTGAAGTAAAGTGCTTCAGTGAGCCGAAAGGCACTCATATCAGAGATCTTCGAGGTCACAAATGAAGGAGGTTGGAGGGCTGAGGATGCTGGATGAGTTTCGTAGCTGAGACTCCCACACCCCAAAACCCCATGCCAGTGAGTATGTACATACTGATGTGACCAGTGTGAAAATTCTTGTTTTTAAAGCTATTTTGTTTCTTTTTTTTTAATTTGCAGGTACTTTATTCACATGCCAGCCTTGGAAAAAAGGCTCCCATTGTGTTATCCTATTACCCAGCCTACTACTCAACTTTTTCATGAAGTTCTGAAATTGATTGAACAGAAATAGTGTGTGAAATGTTAATAATTGAGTATAAAATGTTAATTTGGAATCAACTTAATATTTATGAGAAACATTTTTTGATCTATGTAGTACCTGGCTATCCCTGTGTCTTATAAACAAAGATTTTATTGGAATATTTCACCAATCCTTCTTTGAGAGAGAAGTCTTTAATGTTTTTTTTTAATCTGTCACACAACAAAAAAACTTTAAATACATTGACATGCATAAAGTGGTGCTAAAAACTAGTGTTTCTCTAAAAAAAAAAAAAAAGTTTCTGAAGACATAAAAACTATGAAGGGAACAGAAGCCAAGGAGAGCAAATGGAAAAGTGCAACCTGATGAGTTTTGTTGGTGAGTGTCTGGAAGCCACTAAAATATCTAAAGATAAATTGTTGTGGGGAGTATAAATTACATAGTGATCATTAGAGAAATACTGAGCAATACGGCAACACTCTCGTTCTAAACCTGTAAAAATTTTAGTGACAGAATATTCATGGAAGAATGAGCAGAAGAACACATGCGTAATGAAAATCAGTTCCTCATTTGTTATGGAGAAAGAAGCTTGTACTTTCTTCAACAAAATTAAATGCATTTTGCCATTCTGTTTCAGGCACCTGTGGGCTAAAGTGAGTAGTCTCAGAATCTCTGTGAAAGAGAAATTGTCTATATGCAGTTATGCTCTCTCAACCATTTTAAAAAAGTGTTTTCACTGTATCTTATGACAGTAAACTAATTTAATCCAACAAAAACTTAACTTTGATATCACTGTGAGCTATTGAATTTGGGCTTCTAAGAACTTAGGAACTGGATCCTCCACTCAACTTAGCATGACTTGGGGAAGAGAAATCCACCTCCAAAGAAAGAGCTCCCAGGCCAGATCTGCCTGTGCTGTGCAGTGGAGACAGAATTATATTCACTCAGCACATCTTATTTTTGGTTGTGGCTTTGCCATTAACCAGCTATTTGACCTCTAACAAGTCATGTCTCCTTTCTGGGCCTCTTCTCATATATGGAAGGGTGGGACTAGAAGTTGTTTAAGTTCTCTACCAGCTCTAACATTCTCTGCCTGTGAAAGACACTTCTTAACACTCTGTAAAGGAGTAAGTAGTGCATTCCTCTACTATCTTGGCTCAGTGAATGATTTCACATTGATTCCAAATAATCCTGCTTTCTTTAGACTAAACATTTCCCTTTGAGCTGTCACCAACATCACCCTGCATAGTGTCCAAGCCTTCTCCACCATCACCCATCAAGGACTATAAGTCTTCTACTCCTCAATTTGAGGGCAGAGAGGGGAGCCAAATGATATTTATGAATGTCCTGGGCTGTTAGATGGGGGATTATTCTCGAGAGATGGTTGATCAGAAGAATATGAAAAGATTCTTGGGAAACAGACAAGCAACACTTCAAACTGGACAGATGATGGACAGTGGGTTGACTACTGGTGAATGGTGGAACCTACAAAAAGACAATTAGAGAATCACCTCAGGTTTGCCTCAGCTTCTAAGCAGTGCCCTTGCTCTGGGCTAGGAGTAGTGCAGGCTCTAGAGAGGGCTTGGCATTTCTCTCCCATGTACCTTCATGTCCATGTCACCTCTTCTCTCCCACTGCTCTTTATCTAACACACTTTATCTAATCTCCAGGGGCAAAAGCTCTGTCAGAATGTACCTGAATCTTTCTAAGTCAGTAGCCCTTTTGGTTGAATATCTGTCACTTTGATTTTCTTATGGCACATGTCTATTCATTTGTACAGTTTGGGAAAGGAGGGAAAACCCAGAAGTTAATACTTTAAAGGTTTATCTTGCCACGATTCTTTTCTACTGAGTGTCTTTTGCATTGTTGCCAAAGCCAAGAAATTACTAAATAATCCATCTTTTCTAATGATCAGACACATTTGATTGACTAAACATTGACCTCAAGCACAAAACAATTATTTTTCAGGAAACCTAACTAGAAAAATTTTGAATATGAAAATCACATAAATAACAAAGGATCACCAAAAAAGATAAGCATACATAGCCAGTTTTCAGGGTGGGTTCAAGGTTCTGGACTTTGACCACCTTTATAATACAAGCATTGGCATTTACCACACCCCTACTAAGAGTACAGTCACTCACAATAATCAGCTCTACCATTAAAAACAAACACATATATGTACACTCACACACAATATAAGGGCTAAGAGCATGGGTTTTGAGGCCAAAATCATTTAGTTTAAATCCAAGCTCTCCACTAGTTTTAGACCTTGGAAAGTTACTTAACATCTTAAGTTTCGGTCAAAGCAAAGATAATATAACCTATCCCACAGGGTTGTTAGGAGATTTCAATGAAAAGGTGTTGGTAAAGCCCATATCGTGGCATCTGGCATGTAGTAAGGAATCGGTATATGGTATTAATTATTAACATAATACCAAAGATGACTGAGAAATTAGAGATTAATAAGTATTGCTCTTATTTTCTGGACCAATTTGGGAACTAACTAATAAACTCAGAGAATCCTTGATCTATATAGCATTGAAGAACAAATTCATTTAGTTATTAAATTGAAAATTCAGTTTTCCATTAATAAGAGTGTTATTTAATTGACAAGTGACTCTTTCTACTCAACACCATGAAGAATTGTTGGCTCTAAATGACACTATCAATGCAAAAGCTATGTGGGAAATATTCTTCCCAAGGGTAGACAGAAAGCTTTTTAGTCATGAAAACTTTTTTCAGCCTTTGAATTGAATAGCTAATTATTAACTGATAAAACTGATGTAGCTTTTCTGTACTTAGAATTCCTAATTGATTCATAGGTAGTGTTAGAGGAAATAAATGAAGACTTTCTTCATTTTACTGAAATCTAGATAATCTAGATACTTTGTAAAGAGAGAAAAGCTTAAAGTTCCTATAATCAATAGTATATTTTACATTTTTTCATTTGAACTCAGTTACTGGTAGTGCCGCCTTCAATTGTATATAGGAATGCTTGAGAGTACAGTAATAAATATGCTATAAGGTATTTGATAAAAGTGGTCAAAGCTTGGTGAGAGTGATATGCTTCAACCTGTGGCATTATATTTTCTTTTTCTGAGGTGAGAATCATTTGTTTTCTATTTCATATATGTGATAAATATGAAAGAAAAGCTGGAAATTTCTTGAAGGAATGAATTTGATGGGAATTTCTGAGTAACTTTCAATAGTGTTAACTCACTGTCTGATTTCTCTTTGTTCATTGCATTTACTTCTAAAATGCAGCAACAGCCTTTAAGGTCCACTTGGGTTTGGCTCTGGTTCTCTGTAGGAGGGAGATAGCAATTCTCCATCCAGTCAGACCAAGCACTCTTGTGTCTGTATAGCTGTGTCTTTTGGATTTGAAACTTTTCTCATTTTGGAGAAGGCAGCATGACTCATTTCAGCATGGCTGGAAATCTGAGTAGTATAACCTTGTGGCTAAGAGTACAGATGCTATGTCAGAAAGAACTTGTTTTGACTCCTGCCTACCTACTTCCTTGTAATCAGTTTTGGTAGGTTATTTAACCTATTTCAGAACTTTCATTTCATCAATTTTAAGATAATAAAAAGCCTACTTTGAAGGTTTTTGTGAATATTCATTCATTTATACATAAACAAGTAGTTCTGTGGCTAGTATATACTGGGATAAACCATATGGCATTGCCATTTGCAAGTTCAAAACTGTCAATACCTACAATTTCATATGGTCCAAACAAATGAAAATCCCTCAGTAAGTGGTAGTTATTATCTTAACAGAAACACTAACTTGCTTAGTGAACTTTAAATATGTATCATTTATTCCAATTTCCCAGATAGTATGGCACTTTAATATGGCTTATTCCTACACAGATTTGGATAAATCTTGAATCAAATCATATAGTTCAATTACAAATTATTGAGTGGGCATAACATACTTAAACATGTACAAGAGAATTTGAAATTTTCTTGACCGCCTTCCCCACCAATAAAAATCTGTTCTTTCACCAGTCTTCTCCTCAGTGATTGACTGCCTACCGCTCGAAAGAGAAACTTGAGAAAACTCTGTTATTTTTCTCTTCATTTCCCAAATGTAATCCATCAGCAGTGCTTATTATAAATTCCTTCAAAATGTATTTGTAATCTAGTGACTTCCCATAATTACGCTACTACCATCATCCAAACCTCCACTACCTACTGCAATGGCCAATATGGTGACCCTGCTTTCACCCTTGACACCTACGATCTCTAAGGTGAGTGGAGTGATCTTTTGAACAAGAAAATCAATACGATTTCTGATTTAAAACTCTTCCATTGCTTCTCATTACCTAGGATGAAGTCTAAAGTCTTTACCATGGCCTTCAAGGAACTTCATGACCTGGCTTGACTACCATTGTGACCTAATCCAATCATTCTTTCCTCACTTACTACTCCCCAAACATGTTTTTTTCC
>NW_006443138.1:3088681-3094506 GCF_000325575.1 Pteropus alecto | reverse complement strand
CCACCCCGCACCAGGTTCTTTCAGGCCCTGAAAATGTGCACTAGCAAATGCTTTCTCCTCAGATGTTCAAATGTCATGCCACAGAGAGCTGCTTTGATTGCCCCAAAGTAGCCTTCTATCCACCTATATCACCTTATAATGTGTAAATTTACTTGCTTATTCTTTGCAGTGTAAGTATTTAAGAATATAAGCTCCATGAGGGTCTGGTCCTCATTTGTCTTGTTCAATAGTACAACCCAATACCAGGAATCGCACCTGGCACATAGTGTCTCTTCTATGTTGAGTGAAAGAATGGACTAAAGAAACGTGTAGATGGAGACCATAGAGAGGAGCACCAGCCCCAACTGCTGTATCATAGCAAACTCATGAGAGATCCCAAGCGAGATCTGGAGAACTTCCCAGCTAATCCACAGATTGTGAGATATAATACAGGGCTGGGTTTTTCAGCTTTATTGAGGTATAACTGACAAACTTGTAAGATATCTAAAGTGTCCAGTGTGATGATGTGATATACATATACACTGTGAAAGGATTTCCTGCTGCCAAATTAATCCATCCATCACCTCGTGTATTTACTTTTTTTTTTTTTTGGTGAGAACATTTAAATTCTACTCTGTTAGCAAATTTCAATTATACAGTATGGTGTTATCAACTATAGTCACCATGTTATACATTAGATCCTCAGACCTTATTCACCTTATAACTGAAAGTTTTTATCCTGTACTAACCTCTCCCTATTTTCCCACCCCTGAGCCTCTGGCAACAACTTTCTACTCTGTTTCTATGAACTCAATTTTTTTTAAATAAAGGGTTACTTTAAGCTTCTAAGTTTTGGAGTGGTTTATTATATAGTAATAGATGAACAAAACAAGAACATTTTCCTTTAATTAAAATTATGCAACATTAAATCATTGTTAGGGTAATTCCAAATTAAATAATTTACCACAACCAGGTCGCTCTAACCAGCCTAGTGTTTTACTTAAGTGTCTATATGTTCTTCCAGCTGTTTTTTTCTCCATTGTTAAAATTTCCCTTTTGTCACTTTAAATGGATTCAGTAATATTCCACAAGGCTCTTCTAGTCCCTTTAAGATGGGATTTATATCTGTTTTGACACAGCAAGGTCCACACTGTCACTATGCCTACGCATTGCACAGTGCAAATAATAGCTGATCACTTAAGTGTTGATGGCATATGATGTACACCAACTAGACTGAGATTGCTTCTTCTCTCAACCCTTCCCCTTTCAGCCAGCCCCAAGAAGGGACTGGTGGAGTAAGTTATAAAGTTTGGAGGAGACAAGTCTTTGAAAGTTTATTGGTTATATATCTCAGAGATCACTGGATTCTGGGTTTAGGGAAACCTTGGATCAAAAGGTTTTCTTTCTATCTTTTTCTGGTCTCTTTTTCTTTTCTTATTTCCTTCTACTTGGAAGATGACTTTGACTCTGGAGAACTAAGAAGGGATATGGGTGGAGCAAGAGAAAAGGAAGCAAGCTTTGCTTAATATTTGTCCCAAGATTGAGAGAGGCAAAGAGACCTTTAAGTTTCCTTCTGGGTGGTCCACTCCATTGAAGGCCCCAGAAGTGGTGTGGGTTTCAGGGTAGAAGCTGTGCCTTTAAATAAAGATGCTGGCTTTGACTGCAGCACTACCAATTTTCCCTCCTTTTTATACTCCTGGTTGTAATGGGACAGAGTAGCAGTGGTGATAGCAGTGATTGGATATGGTGACTTGTTTGTTTTGCCAGCAAGGAGGGCAGAGGAGGGAGAAGAAGGGTGTGGATTAAGTGACACAGGGCCACTATGGGTTTTTGTGGGCTATCTTGAAACATCTGCCATTATTTATAACATTTTTCTACAGGGAAATTATTCTGTCTTCCTTACACCTGACCTACAAATAAATTTGGAAAGGGCACATATATAAAGGGAGTAAAGTATTTTACTTGTTAGCAAATGTAACCACCAGAGGGCAGAGTTGGATTAGGAAGATGAATAAAAGCAAAACTGTGCTCTTAACCAGGTGCATTGATTCTTAAACTTTTACAGTTCCTACGGACCTTCATTACTTTGTTGTCATAATTCTTTAATGTGTACTAACATAATTCTAATTGTAACAAAGCTCCTTATGCTATATAAAATCAACACAAATTTATAATTTAAAAGTTTATAAAATTAAGTACAAATTACTATCATTAATTTCATACATGTTGTTTTGCTAAAACTCCATCTCCTCTTGCAAAATGCGTTTGGTAAAATATACAACATATGCTCTTGAGTTCAGTATTCTGTGCTATCATATTTCACTTTTCTCTTTCAGAACTACTACATGTCTTTATTTAACAGGCCGTGCTGGTGTTTGACTTGCACTTGGCTAAACATTTCACTATGTGTGAATTCTGCTTCTGTTCCCTTTTTGGCAAGGAACAATTAAAGTTCTTCCACTCAGGGACAACAGTGGATCAGGACAAACAACGCAAACACAGGCATTTCATTGATATGAAAAAAAGTTTGAATTTTCTAAGAAAACTCAGACTTTCTAGTTGAAATCTAGACCTCAATTTGGTAGGTTCTTCTATAGGATAAGGGCCTCAAAATGTTTTAAGTATGGTGACTTAACATCATGGTTTCCCTTGGTAGTTTACGCCTTTTTTTCCCAGCACCCGGTTTCATTTTCAAAAATGTCCTCATTTGGATGATAAAAAATAAGATTCTATACCCTGGTTATAAGCCAGTACTGGCATGGAGGTTTAAGGTCAGAAAGGACCTGTGCTTTAGCAGTAGGAGTTAGGAAACAAAGAAGTTAAAGCCATTTATAAAAATTTCACAGTCTTCTCTCAGATGTTTATCTATCTAATATGAATGAAGCTTTGGGGGTTAATCCAAATTTCAGACATATTCTAATCTCCCTTTGTGACTCAGAGGCCTCAGAGGTTACCCCCAATTTCCATACTCTTCAAATACCACCTCAAAACACAGCCTATAAGAAAAGAAATAAAGTGAAAGATTTCATCACAATTAGGATCCTCTGATACCTAACAACATATAAGGTCATTTTCATGTAGGGAGGAGTCAAGAGAACTAAAATGTTAAATCAAGCTATATTCAGAAACTGCAATATGCTGATCAGCCCTATAGCCAGACCATGTGGAAACCTGCAGAACGAAGAAAGATGTCTGCTGAGATGGCTAACAAACCATTTCCCCACACCATGAAGAAAAAACAGGAAAACAGAATTCCTTAAGTGGCACCTTACGCAAAATAAAATCAATTCATTTCCTATGGCTAAAATCATTGGGAACCTATGGATCAAAGGCTGGGAATTGCCAGTAGGCCTTTTCATGCTACATGTTTTACCTTTTAACGCTACATACTCTTATCCTCTCTCACTTCCTTGTCTAATAACTTCTCATCAAAGGAAAATGGGTAAACAAAGTCTTAAAACTATAATTCACAGAAACTACGAATGATATATAAACTGGATTCCCCAAAACTATTTCTTCTTGTCTCAGCTTTTTTTTTTTCTTTGCTTCTTGTCTTTGATTTTCCTGTCTATGGAGCATTACCCCCTCTCTAAAAAACTTTCTTTTTGACTCTAACTCTGGCATGCATTTGAATTCTTTCTTGTGCTCAGCCAAGAACTTTCTCTTTTGGTGCAAGACTTGAGCTCCCCCTGACTTGGGGAGTTTGCCTTGTCCTGCAACAATTTTAGAGCAGGAGGAGTGAAACTTCTGAAAGGGTCACATTTACTCAGAAAAGCTGGAAGACAGGACAGCAGTTTTATAACTAAAACATAATTTGGCTAGCACTGTGTATTGGTTGCTACACAACAAAATGATTCCTCACTGCCAAGTCTCAAGACCATATTCAGTAGCCAACATGACTTCAGAGTTAACAGTAATGAAAAGATGCCACAAAATATTGATTTTTAAGGAGACTGAGAAATATTTCTCTAAGAAATATATATTCTCAGAGAAAGTGTGTGTGTGTGTGTGTGTGTGTGTGTGTGTGTGTATGCCCTAGACCAAATCCAAGAACAAAAATGTTCCACAAACTGAAATTTGCTGAGATTGGTCTATTGAAATGATACTAATGAGAGCATTCTGGCAACCTTGAGTCCTCATTTCTTCAGAAGATGACTATTATTAGCATTATTTCATATTTATCAAGCCCCAACTGGGGCAACTTGTCATAACAGACAAGGAAGGGAGAGGGGAGAAAAAAGCACCATCTGTTCATGGAATGCATGTCAGGGGCATTCAATATGGCAAAAATGTCTTAAAAGTGGTTTGTCAGAAGGTTTGTCAGAAGATTTTCAAGGATCTCGCTGTCCCAGAGAAATATAAATTCAACTCAATAAGGATCTATTCTGGGTTAGTTGAATACTTAGGGTATGCAAATGTAAATAAAGTTGGATCACTGTTCTAATAGGCTAAGTTCTCTAAGCTAAATTATTTTGAGTATAACCTTCAAAATTTTTGCTATATCATCTGTATTTTTATTTACTCAATACTTTTCTAACATCACTATTTACTCAACAATTTTCTAATATCTCTACCTACATTAGCCTTGTCCTAAAGAATTATCTGAGAAATCATGGAGTTGATATTATATATATTTTACATACTTGTGTGCACATATTTTTAATGTACATTTTTAAATAAATATCATTAAAAGTTTTTAATGTTTTTCCTTGGACTATCTAAAATAACCTTTGCACCACTCTATGGGAATGAAATAGTAAGAAATACTCAAAATATTTTACAAGAGCAGAATTGGTCAGATGATAGAGGTACAAAGAAAATATTATGGGAATTCATAGGAAGAAGAGTTTAATTCTGGTTGGGTGCATCAAGGAGTCCTACTCAGAACATTTTGTATTTGAGGAGATTTTTAAAATATCTAACTCTGTAATATTTTTTTAAACTAAAGAACATGGCAAAATAATGACTTGACAAAGCTTGATGGTGAGTATGCACACAACTTGAAGAAGAGAAGAGCATTCTAAGTAGAAGAGAAAGTATGAGCAGAAGCGCAGAATCCTGAAATTCAGGCTGGGTATCTGGTTCTATCCAAGTTGAGTCTTGGAAAATAAGGCCAGAAAATTAAGATGCAGTCAGATCACTCAGGATCCTGGCTAAGTAGTCCTAAGATGTCTGCAGGCATGGGAAACCCCTGGAGGTTTCTGATGAACAATATATGATCAGAGCAATAGATTAGGAATAAAACTCTGGGAGAAATTTGCAAGATGGGGAGAGCTCAGATTTGGAAGGATCTTATAATAATGATTCAGGTGAGAATATGGTGGTCTACCTAAGCTCCCTAACATCCTGATTTGTAACCTTGTTCTGCCTGGTTGCATTCTGTTTTTATTTTTAAAAAATCCATTTTCACTGGGCAGTTATATTTCCTTCTTCCTATCTCAGATCTTTTGTAGTCTCATTCAACTATGTTATAGACAAGAGGTTGGTAAACTTTTTCTGTAAATAGCCAGATAGTGTAATATTTTAGGCTTTGTAGGCCATACAGTCTCTGTTGCAACTATTCAACTCTGTTGTAGTGAGAAAAGCAGCCATAGATAACATGTGATGAATAGGTATGGCTATATTCCAGTAAAATTTTATTTACAGACACTGAAATTCAAATTTTAGATAATTTTCAAGTATCAATAAGCAATAGGTATTTTGAAAAGTAAGATCAATTAAGATAAGATTATGAAATTACCTCAAAAACAGAAAAGTATTTTATGAGTAAATATTATGATGTAAATTAGAATAAAGAGAATGAAAAAAGAAGGACCGAAATATAATTGGAAAAAGAGAAAAGGTGA
>NW_006443138.1:3083849-3088634 GCF_000325575.1 Pteropus alecto | reverse complement strand
AGAGAAGGAGAATGATTAAGAGAGAACTTTATTTAAAATAAAAACTGGTGAGGGCTTGAATGGAGGAGAATTTATTTTAGGAATCATGCTTTTAAGAGACTTGGAAAGTTGTAATCCAGGACTACTGCCCATACAATGGTCAGAATAAAGATTATCACAAATTTTGTAAAGGAAAATTTTATCCGCCTCTTTGTATCTTTTATCTTAAATCCTTAGAATCTCCCAAATATTACAAACCTTCCTCAGGAGGGCTAGAAATTTGAGGAATTAAAGCACATAGCAGTGTTTCTGCTTTCAAGAGGGAAGTTTCCCAATTCATTTCCAGGATCAATTCTGGGATAATTTGTGCTCCATCTCCTCTCTATGTCTAGCAGGTGGTGATAGTTAATTAAAAAAAAAAAAAAAAGGAAGAGAATCTTCGGTTTTATCATTATGTGTCAAGAAGAGGTCATCTGCAGACAAAAAATGTTTAATAATATGTAGAAGCACAGCCTCAAGGGTCTCCATGAAGACCTCTACCTCACATGTAAATAGATGAATGGATAGAAATGCCACCTTTTAGCAAGCAGGCAAGATGGCAGCAATGATTAGAGGAGTTAAGAATTTAATAATACATACATACTTAAGGAAAAAATACTCAAAAGATTTTCTTTGAAGAGCATAAGATATAAATTGTAATGATGCTAATCATGTCACTAAAAGAACCAAACAAGTCCATGATCATTTAAAACACAAAGGAAGACACTTAATGACTGCTCTAATCTCCTACAGAATTAACAAGAAAGAAAATGTTGACAAAGGTACAATTTGAATCTAATTCTGGAGTTTGAATAATGTTCATATATGAGAACAACTTTTAGATTTTAGGAAAAATGATAAAAATTTGCTGGGGTTCATAGTATAGCATTAGCAAAACCGATTACTGTAATTATTTCAGCAATTATTGAGCATCAACTATGTTAGTCACTGTATAGATTAATAAGACCCAGTGTCTATTTTCAAGAAGCTTACTATATGTGTGTGTGTGTGTGTGTGTGTGTGCGTGTGTGTGTGTGTATACTATATGACAAGGAGAGTAAGTTAACCACAAAAATAATTATAAGGTAGTTAATAAATGAGATGTTCAAATTTTTATGAGTTAGAAGGTGTAAAGGCTAATATCCTACTGAGATAATTAGTAAAATTTTCATGAAGTACCATTTGAGATAAGGAAATAGTAACATTTTCATAGTTATGAGAGAAGAGTATTCCAGGCAGTTGGTATGGCAACAGCAAAGGTATAGAAGTGGGAAAGCAGGAGAAGTTTTTAGAAAACTGAGGTGCTATTTTGCCAGACAATAAATTATAGGTTTTTTTTGAAGGTGAAGCAGTAAGAAATACAACTGGAGAAGTAGGTAGGAATCAAATTGTGAGGACCTTTTCATATTCATTCACTCATTCAACAAACATTCACTGAGCACCTGGTATTATGCTAAACACAGTGGCAAAAATATACAGAGGAGAATTGACTGCTATAACCACATCATCTGTGTATTCATAGACTTTTGTAACATAGACCTAAACATTCTTTTGATAAAATGAAGTCACATTATTTGTCTGCTCCCCAAGTTTCATATTGAATTAGTCAAGTTTATGAATGGTGGTGGTCTGAATCCATGTGAAGAGAGATGCCTGGTCTGTCTCACTGGGGTTCAAAAGTAATTTTGAGGAAGAAAAAACACATTTGCGACCAATTATACTTTCCAGTTATACCCTAGTTTCAAGGAACTAGGTCAAATTCCTTACTAGGTTTGGAAAGATGTAACCTGCTCCCTTTAGGAATAGTGACTTCTGCAGTTTGTTCCACAAGAGGCTGGTTCTGCTCAGTTCGTCCCAGTGAGAGTGATAGGATGATAATCATGTTCCAGTGGCTGATCCATTAGACTGGCCAAATTTGGGCTTTATCAACTGGAAGCTACTGCTAAAGAATTCCAAGGACAAATTCTTGCAGCTGTTTTCAGCATTGGACACGATTAGAATACTAAAATCTATGAGCTGGAGGTAGCACACTTTGAGGATCTGTTGAAACTATAGGAATCCATATTTTAAAGTGGCAAATATGGTCATGCTGGCTATTAAAATAAAGAGGATGTGTCTACATTTAAACACTTTGAAAAAGAAATATGAAATAATAAAACATTACAAAATAGAAGTGGAAGTAATTGGCATGCAGAGTAATTATATAGATGACAATTAAAATGAAATGTAAGAATATATTAGGAAAAAGGCTATAATAAAAGATTATCATTAATTCGAGGAGTTATAAGTAGCCTTCCTAAGCTGAGTGTTAATTCTGTATAAGGTTGGGGTAGGGGCTTAAAAAGCTATCTCACTTTGAAGCCTGAATCCGTGAACTTCCTGTCCGCAGGGTTTTAACTCCAGCTTGACATCAAACACTTCAGAAACTGTTGCCGAACCTGTCTTTGCACCCAGAAAGCAGCATTGCAAGTCCTTATACAAAGCTTCCTGTCCTTGAATAGCCTCACTGATGAAAATGAACTCACTTATTTTTCTATTACCACTCACATGTTAGTCTTCTAATAATATAACATCTCGGAGTACCTAACTGCTGTCCTTTCAACCCCTCAACCTGAAAAGCACGTTGGGCCAGCCCAATCAGGAAAATGGCCTAGTTTTGATCTCCTAGACAAAGGTAGGAGCCATTTTTTAAATCAAATGTCTGCCAGGTGACTATAGCTTGGAAAGGAGACATAGCGGAAACACCATTTATTTAATTCAGTCAATCAGCATATATATTTGAGTTCCTAATATTGTAATATAGTCCTAACACTGTGCTTGATGCTATTAGGGAGAAAAGTGTCTGAGGCTAATAGCAATATAGGATCAACATGTTAAGTAAAGAAAGATATAAGACAGTACCTGATTAGCTGTTATCTCTCTCCTTTATATGTACTGTGCTAAGAAGGCACCCCTGTCTACTGCCTTGCTACCATGGTGACAGTTACTAAGAAATGCACAGATCTGTATATGAACAGGTCACACAGTTCTGTTCTGTTTTGTTTTTAAATATGTAGTTTCTCTAGTCAGATGAATAATTCTTAATATCGATCTCCAATTTTCTGTATAGATACACTCTATCCAAGTCCTTAAAGAAAATGGAACCACGAGCATGTGGACTGATCCATGCTGACCCTGGACAGTTTAGGGTTTTTCCCGTTGCTCAGTGATCAGGCTTTACCCCTCCATGTGTGGTCTAGAATAACCTCAAACATCCAGGCTTCCAATCCTTTAATATGCAGGTATGATTCCCCAAGGTCAAAAAGGAAATCTTGACCATCTCTTACTCTAAATTCTTGTTTTTGTCTCTCTTGTGGTTACTATGTTCTCTTTGCCCCAGTTCATCCTACTTGTGACGACTGTCCTCTCCTCATTAATTCCCCTAGTACCACATATACAAGAGGTTGTTTATAACAGACTATTATATTGAAAGTCTGGGGATAATATTATAGCACAGGACAAGAAATATAAGCATCCAAAAGTTCTTTGGCCATTTTCAACATAGGGAATTTCTCCCTGTATTTTCTCCTCAGGCTCTGCCTCGTGCCATTTTGCTTAGATTTCCTTCTCCACTTCTTTTCTGAGTTCTTCAGGTCTAGATCTCTGTAATTTTATTATTCCAAGCAATGTAATTCTTGTTTTCAAACCCTCCCCCACATGCACTAACTCCCAACCCCAAAGGCACATCTTTTTTTTCCCTCAAACAAAAGTTCCTTTTACCCCAGAAGTAAATTTTGCCATTCTCCCAGAATATAAACTAGTAGCTAAAAATAGCTACTTTTAAATTTTTTTTTTCACATGCCTTTTGGCTTAATTCTCTCATTTGAGCTGTATTTAAGGTAGCTTTCTTCTCAAAACTGAACTATAAAGTCAGAGTTTCAGATATAGTTGCATTGCGTGTAAGTCATTCTTCACACGTTTGGGCAAAATTCTAGTTCCTTTTTTTTTTTATGGAATGCTTCATGAATTTGTATGTCATCCTTGCTCAGGGGCCACACTAATCTCTGCATCATTCCAATTTTTGTATATGTGCTTCCGAAGGGAGCATTAGTTCCTTTTTTTTTTTTAAAACTTCATTTTCTAAAAAGTGATTCCTCAAAGATTCAGAAAAGCTATAAAATGATTTGTGATTTCCTGATTGCTTTATAAAGATAGGGAACAGAATAAAAACTGGTTCCCTGTAGAAACTCCCTACTGTATCTGGCATTATCTACAGCCCAACACCCTTTTACAGGCACATAGCACAATTTTCATAAAAGAAACATTTCTGCATTCAGTCACAGGAGTAGATGCTTAGGCAGTGACCACAGCTCTGCTTTAAGGATAAGAAACTAACCTCTCACTACAGAAAAATTTCCAAAGGTGCTGAGTGCTGATTTCTCTTAGGCAGCCCTAAATTACATCTGAATGTCATCCCCAAAAGAAGGTAACACATGACAATAAGTACAGCTTCTTGTGAAGATGGGTATTTCTCCTTAGACACATCTCGATCTACATATATACCTCTCATAAGCCTATACAGTATGCAGAGCTCCAAGCTAGGTACCATGGAAGAGTGAGAAAACAATAAAAAAAAAATTGAGATTCTATAGGAACTTAGAATTTAAAGGGTGAGAAAAGTCACACTACACAGAATAATTATGGAGTAAAAAACAAAGTAGAATTTATTCAGTTCTAGAATTTTAGAATTAGAACTATTTAAAGATCATTCACTGGTTTGTAGGGGAA
>NW_006443138.1:3074598-3083560 GCF_000325575.1 Pteropus alecto | reverse complement strand
AGAAGGGTTAGTAGTTTACCTGAGGTTACACAGTGAATTAGTAGCAGAGCCAGGAAGAGCCACAGATATCAAGAGCTTTGTCCACCTTACCACATGTAATAACTATGAAACATAAGTTCTATATGAGGATGTATATAGCTTCTAAAATGCCTAGCGCAATGTCTGGAATTATCAGCCATCATCATTATCACAATTATCATCATCATCATCATCATGGTTTGGAGTATAAATTTTGGTATTAGCCAGACTTAAGGTGAGTCTCAGTTCTGCTACTTACTGTGTAACAGTAGTTAAGCTACTTATTTTTTCTTAGCCCCAATTTCTTCATCTATAAAATGGGAAAAAACTAGTGTCTACCTAATAGGATAGTTGTGAGGATTTTATACATACTCATTTGAATGTGTATGTGTATATGTATATATTAGCTGTTCCATAGTATTTATTAACCTATATAGGTATAGAGAGTCAAACAAGAATACACATATATATGGTGTATCGGTGGAATTTCTCTTTGCTATGTCAAAAAGAAAGCCAGAAAGTTAACATTTACTGAGTTTTCACTGTATATAGATATCAGCACATGAGAGTATGTAACAAAGAAAATAGGAGAAGAAATGCTATCTGGGATGTTATAATATAGGAACTGTTTATTATTCTCAACAAATATATACCAATTACCTCCTACACAATGATAAATAAGACTTGAGTTTCTGCTTTCAAGGAGCTTGCAGTCTAATGGAGGAAGAAACCAGACTGTTATAACATGGAGTGATATACACATTGCAGAGCTAAGAGCTATGGAAGCTCACAAAAGCGTATTCCATCCAGTAAGGGTGGAGGAAGGGCAGTAGCAGAGGTTTCTCAAGTAAAAGAATAAGGAGGAAGGAGTTGGCCAAAGATGAGAGGAGTTGGAAAGAGCCTAAAGCCACAAACCAGCATCTATTCCAAATCTCCAGAGTGCTTTCTTAAACTGCAGGGGCTAAAGAAAGAAAAACCACATTTTCCCCATCTCCCTAAAGTCGGGGTTCTGCTTCTGCCAATTAGAAGCACTTGGAAGGTGGATCCCAGGCTGGGGTTATCTGCTTTGTTTCTGCTGGCAAACTCAGCGTGGACACACTGGGCTTTTCTGCAGCATTATTTCAGTGTCTGGGTACTAATTCCATAGGTGTCGTGAGATAGTTGCAGGGGTAGCAGTGGCTTCCTGATTTTTGGATCACAACTACAGTGGTGTCTTTGAACTCAACTCTACCAGTGGAGACGCCTGACTCCCCAACTTTCTGATTATTGCAGAGGCAGCAGCTCTCCCAGTTGACCAGTCCAGCAGTTTTATCCTAGGAATCATTCATTCCTGGAGGCCCTACTAAGTGACCCTTCCTTTAGCCTTTTCAATGATTTCGTAAGCTCCCGTTGCCCTGTATTAAATCCCTTTTCACTTAAAATGGTTTGAGTGATTCCTATTTCTTGCATCTAATATACCAACAGAATGCAAAAAATGCAAAATGTGCCATACATAATAGTTTGTAGGGAGTCAGCAAACTTTTTCTGTAATGGGTCAAGATATTAAATATTTTAAGTGTTGTGGGCCACTTAAGATCTTGATCTCCTTTTCCTCCAGTGTTAAGTATATTCACATTGTTGTGCAACAATCTCACAATTTCATTTTGTGAAACTGAAACTCTATACTCCTTAAATAACAATTTCCCTTTTCTCTTTCCCCTGACTCCCAGGGACCCTGGCAACACCAATATACATCTATAAATCTGACTACTCTAGATATCTCACTTAAGTGGAATCATACAGTATTTGTCTATTTGTAACTGATTTATTTCACTTAGCATAATATCCTCAAAATCCATGTTATAGCATATCATAGGATTTCCTTCCTTCTTTCCTTTGTGAGGCTGAATAATATTCCATTGTACGTATACACCACATATTCTTTATCCACTAATCTGTTTATGGACATTTAGGTTGTAACCACCTCTGGGCTATTGTAAATAATACTGTTATAAACATGGGTGTATAAATACCTCTTCGAGATCTTGCTTTCAAATCTTTTGGATATATACCCAGAAGTGGGATTGCTGAATCATATGGTAATTCCATTTTTAATTTTTTGAGGAACCACCAGTTTTCCATAGTAGCTGCACCATTTTACATTCCTACCAACAGTGCACAAGGTTTCCAGTTTTTCCACATCTTTACCAACACTTTTTTTTTTTTAATATTAGTTATCCTAATGAGTGTGAGGTGATATGTCATTGTGGTTTTGATTTGCATCTCCCTAATGATTGGTGATATTGAGCATCTTTTCATATGTTTGTTGGCCATTTGTAGCTCTTCTTTGCCCATTTTTTAATCAGGTTATATTTTTGTTGTTGTTGAGTTGTAGGAGTTCTTTATATATTCTGGATATTAACCCCTTATCAGATCTGATTTCCTTAGGTTGCTTTTCCACTACGCTGCTTACGCCAGTCAAGTTTTATTCTGTGCTCATGAATGAAAGTCTAGTCTGGAGCAACTTGCCTGCAGGCTGGTCAAATCTGGAGCCATCTTCCGACCTAAATACACTAGCGGAAATGAGCCAGAGAATCTTTATCTTGGACACTTCAGGTCCTAGGTACTCTGATTTCCTATGATATCGAAAAGCACACCTATGCCTTAACTTTGAACCAGAAGCAGCCAGTATGAGGTTTCTGGGGCTGCAGAATTAGAAACAACCTCAAGACTGGAGAGTAAATGGGAGTCATGGAGGTAGACTCATCAGATTCAGGTTTTGCATTATTAAGTGTCAGCCACTAGAAAGCTGAAATCAGACACAATTTCAATATTTATTTTTCAATTTAACCATGCTCCTTTTGACTACAAATGGTAGTTCAGTTCAACTTCTTTGATTCACCATGTTTATTCTAAAGTGATAAAGTATCTTAACCCTAGAGATACCTTAATGATTGCCAGTCAAATATGTGGAGAGTTAATTCATGACACAGTCTAAAATGCCACCCTGTTCACACAATACTTGCTCCAAAAAGAAACCTTGCTGATTCTGTATTAGTGAACATGAACACCATCACACGGTATATTTAACTAAAATAGCCTATTTGAGATGTATTAATTGCCAGTACAAAATCAATCACAGGGATGTAAAGTACAGCATACGGAATATAATAATATTGTAATAACTACATAAGGTGTCAGATGGGTACCAGACTTAACAGGTAATCCCTTCGTAAGTTATGCAAATGTCTAATCACTATGCTGTTCACCTGAAACTAATATAATGTTGTATGTCAACTGTAATTGAAAAACATTTTAAATATATCTTGTTTGAAGAGATAAGATTCTGATTTATAAAAGATTTATTTCCTATTCCCACTACTTGCCTTTTAGAAATATTTAGGAAGCCCTATGTGCATTATTTTTCTGGTCCCCACAAGAAAAAGAAAATGGGAAGGTTAAAGACAGGGCTGCATATGGTCAAGGAGAAGAAACACTGGAAATGCAGGATCCTAATTCTCTTCCTCCCTGACTTTGATGTTAAGTTGTTGCTATTAAAATATTTATGTACAATGATGTTCATCACTGTATTACTTCTAATCATGAATGTCAGAAAGTGACATTTATAAATGACTTTAGCTGTAAATAACAGAAAACCCAAACACAAATAGGTTAAAACAATAGTTATTTTTTCTCATCATAACAAGGAATCCAGAGATAGATGGTTGTTGGCATTGGTTTAAATGTTGAACAATCTCAAGGCCAGAAGCCTTTAATTTTCTTAATTTTTCCCTCGTGGATGAAAGATGGCTACTATAGCTCTAGACATCTCATTCCTAACAAAGTAAAAAGACTAGGTAAGAAATGATACCAGTTTAGGCTGTCCCATTTTATTTGGAAGGCAAAATTTCCTGCAACTTCCACCTCAACCTCAGAAATCTTTAGCTTACTTCCCAATGGCTGGAATTTACACCACCTCTAGTTGTAAGTTAAGGCTAGGAAAATGAAATACATGGGAATATTTGGTTTCCCATCCAACGGCTGGAATTTACATCAACCCTAGTTGTAAGTATGTTTGGAAAATGAAATACCTGGGAATATTTGGTTTCCTTTTAGAGGCAGGCAAGTGAGAGGGAAGTTGGGAATTGGTGTTAATTTACTGAGTTTTAGGGTCTGCCACAGTGAAATCCAGGAAACAGCAAAATAGATAAGAATAGAAGACTAAATATGATGTGCCACAGAAATCCCAGGTGACTTAAAATTATGACATAGAAAAATACTTAATTACATGCAAAATTATTCATAAAATGTTGTTAACTAAAAAATTAACACATAAAATGATAAGAAAACATCAAGTTTGTTGGGGAGAAATAAGTTTAAATAGATTTAAAAAATTTAAAGATATATTCAAAAGGAAAAATCTATAACTTACATTCTGAAAATGTTGACAAAGGTTGGGTTTTTTAGGAAACAGACTCTGAGATAGGAATGTGAATACAGGTGGTTTACTGGAGAGGACTCTCAGGACCAGCACCTGTACGGAGGCAGGATTGAGCAGAGGAAGAAGGTGAACTGCAGGGCAGTTGCCACAGGGGCTTTAACCAGTCCCATAGAAGTTCTAAAGCTGGATGTCTCAGATTGTCCCAACTGAGGGACTGTGTCTTTGTACCTCCACAATTGTCCAGTTATTGGATTTGGGCTGCCCCCAAGGAGAGGCTATAACCTAGGTGAGGCACTGTCCTTCACAGATGGCAATTTTGAAGAGGAATTCAATTATGAGCAATCAGTAGCCAACATTCCTGGCAGTTGTATGTTGAGATCTGGGCAGCACACCACAGCATCCACTAGTAATGTCAACAGTGATTGTCTCTGGGTTCGGGGATTAAGGTTGGTCTTCTCTCTTTTTTTAATAAAAATATTTTCTAAATTTTCCACACTGAACATGGCATTGTCCTAAAGATTAAATGAGTTAATTTATGTAAAGCACTTAGCACAATTCCTGGAATTTATTAAATACTCAATAAATTTTGCTATAATTATTTTGTTTTTAGAAATATGTATATACATACATTTTAAAGATAAAACATACATGTGGATATTGTCAAGAAGAAAGTAAGAAATAGAAATAAAATAATAGACCTTATTGTTAATTTTGTCTTATTTTATCTGTAAAATTCTTTGACTTTTTTTTTTCCAGCATTTCCTAATATAATTTTTTTGTAATGATGGAAATTTTGGTACCTGTACCATCCAATACAGTAGCCACTAACCTCAGCGAGCATTTGAAATGTGGCTAGTGCAAATGAAGAACCAAATTTTAAATTTTGCTTGGCTTCAATGTACTTAAATGTAAATAGCCACATCTTGCTAGTGACTACTCTATTGGACAATGCAGTGACTACTCTATTGGACAATCTATATCAATATTAGGCAATGATGAGAGAATAGATCTAAAATATTCTTCCTCTCTTAAAGCTTGAATTAGTTCCTCAACTCAATATCTGGTATAATCCCCTAATCTTGATTTCAAAATCACTTTGTATTTAGATGTATAGAAAAACAAATGAGAAGTTAATTAAATGTAAAAAAAAAGTGGTTTTTTTGGAGGGGGTCAGAATTTTTTACATACAACAGAGAAAGTAATTTAGTTGCAAGTTCAGTGCTAAAAGGCTATATAATATGTTGCTAATTGTATGGTATTGTCTGGTATTTCTTAGTAAATATTCTGAAAAGAAAATGAAAGAGGTTGTTCCATATCAAATATCTAGTTCCTCTTGGTAAACCAAAAAGATTACTCACTGAAATCATATATTTCAACCATACTGTCAACATAATAAGGGAGATAACTGCAGAAACAATTTGAAAATGCCTGAATAACAAGGTGTAAGTCTCTTACCTCTGAGGTGGGAGGAATATGTGTATGTGGATAACTCACAGCAGCCATGTTTGTGGAGGAAAGAGACACAGATCTTGGTTTGCATCTCAGCCCTTTTCAATTACTAGTTGTGTGTACTTTGGACACATTACTTAATTTCTGTATAAGCAAATGGTAATAACTTCATCTACCCTTAAGATTTGTTGGAAGATTAGTGAAGCACCTGAAACACAGTAAGTGCTAAATCAATGACACTTTTGTTATTATATTAGTATTATATCAAGAAAATAGACTAACAAAGGGGAAGTAAGCCCAAATATAAAATCTGGATTGTAATTAACTGACATAATCATTAAATTATAAAATTATTTTTGGTGTATGTTGCTTTATCTGTATATTGACCATACATAAAATTTAGTCCACTGTTTATCAAATAAATGAAAGAAGTGATGGCTGAATGAACACTTTGCCCTGTCCTTAATGTCCTTTTGCCCCCCAAATAGGTTATCACTAAAATAGTTTTGACACTGCCATTGTCACTAGAGATATTTTCAAAGAACCTATAAAGAGTAGTATCAAATCAATGGTCTTGAGCAGAGTTATTTTTCTAGACTTAACAGGAGAGATTATGGCTTAAATTAAGAAACAACTTCTTAAGCAGTATCACTATAGAAGCAGTTAAGGGCTTCCATCCTTAGACATTTTTAAGAAGACAGATAAATATCTTCCATGCTGGAAATGTCATCAACAACTGTGGTAGCCAGACCTTGGGACAGCTTCCATTGATCTTTGCTTGTTAGCATTCATGTCCTTCCCTAGTCTCCTGCCCAAATTCAATCAAGGCTGGCCCTGAATGTAGTCAAGGTGATGTGTGACTTCCAAGGCCATGTCATAAAAGGCATTGCAGCTTCTGCTTTGGTCTCTTAGATTGATTACTTGCTCCATGTTAAGCCAGTTGGCATGCTGTGAGGACACTCAAGCCATCCTGTGAAGAGGCCAATGTAGCCAATAGCCTGGACCAACTTGCCAGACATGTGAGAGAGTCAGTTTGGAAGTGGATTCTCTAATCCAAAAGAATCTTCAGATGACTGCACCCCTAGCCAACATTTGACTGCAACCTTATGGGAGACTGAAACAGAAATGCCCAATTGAGCCGCTCTTGGAAGCCTGACTCACAGAAATTGTGAGATAATACATGATTTATGTTGTTTTAAAGTTGCTAAGTTTTAGGTTTATTTGATATGCAGCAATAGATAGCTAACATTATCGATAACAAACATTTATTGCTACTATACAAAATATGTGTTTCTAGGTTGAACCATATGATCATTCACGGAAACTCCTTGCTTTTTAACTTTCATATTTTAACAGCTTTGGATGTCGTTAACTATATCTTTTTCTATAAAATTTTTGTGCAAATCATAAGAATCGGCCAAATATTTAATGAACATCTATTAAGTTTAAAGTATTATTCTAGGTGCTCAGCTGATTAAAAGGTATGATGATGCTAATGATAACAATAACAATAGTAACAATAATGATAGGTATTATTAATACTTATTAAACATCTTAGTAACAATAATGATAGGTATTATTAATATTTATTAAACATCTACTTTGTTTTTGAACACTGTTCTAGACTAGACACTGTACACGTACTCTCACTTAATCTTAATATATACTGTATTTCCAAGTTTTCCAGAAAGGTCATACAAGTTACAATCCCATCTGCCATGAATAAGAACACACTGCATGTTTACCATCACTTAAAAAAAAGTTTAAAAAAAAAATATGATAGGTAAAAAATAGAAGTTTAATCTGCATTTCTAGGATTACTAGACCTTGATATGAAGCACATTAAACCTTTGTCTGACATATATTACAAATGTTTTTTCCAGATGGATATAGTATTTTATTGATGTTTCTATATATTTGAGTCAATCTCTTCATTTGTAATTTCTTCCGATTTTTATTATTAGAAGGTTTTTCTCTATTTCTAGGTCAATTAAATTTTCACTTGTATTTTTTTCCAGTTTGTGGTTTTCTTTTTTACCCATGTAATTATTTTGTTGCTGGATATAGGAAAACGGTCTTTTTAAAAAAAGAATTATGTCTTGTCTACAGCCATGCCATCCTGAACACGCCTGATCTCGTCTGATCTTGGAAGCTAAGCAGGGTTGGGCCTGGTTAGTACTTGGATGGGAGACCATCTAGGAATATCGGGTGCTGCAGGCATTTTAAATGAATAAATAAAAATAATCATGTCTCCTTCACTATTAACTGAATGTTTTCCTTTACCTGCTGATTTATAATGCCACCCTTACTAAGAAATTTTTATATTACTTGGGTATGTTTACTGTTTTATAATCCTCTTTCATTGCCTGTTAGTTTTGGTGCTAGTACTTTTTTTTTTTGATTATTGGCTTCCACTCATTTATGACAAACCATCACATTCCCTTCCAGTAAGCTTCCCTGATTCTAACAAAAAAAAAAGATTGCTGCCTCCTTTTTTGCCTTTATAACATAGAAAATTCTGCCTTGTATTACAGTTAACAGAGTTGCTCTTATTCATTTATATTCTTGAGAGCAGGGAACAAGTGTATTCTGTATTTATTAAAATTAAACTATGGAATCTGCATTAAAAGGTAGTAATGGCAGAACAGCTCTAGTTTGACAAAAAAAAAAAAATAGAAATTCCCTCCTTTATTCAACAAACATTACTTACTATTCATTATGAAAAGATTATAAAGGAAAGTGAACCCTAGTTTCTCCCTTACGGAGTTCACCACTTAGTAGAGGAAAGACATGTAAAAATATACGTGATTCAAGACATGGAAGCCACCTAAGTGTCCTACAACTGATGACTGGATAAAGAAGATGTGGTACATATATACAATGGAATACTACTTGGCCATAAACAATGATGAAATATTGCCATTTGTGACAATATGGATGAATCTTGAGAGTACCATGCTAAGTGAAATAAGTCAGATGGAAAAGGACAAGAACTGCATGATCTCACTCATGTGGGGGATATAAAACAAAAAGCGACAAAAGAACAAATAAACGAACTCATAGACTCAAACAATA
>NW_006443138.1:3070130-3074543 GCF_000325575.1 Pteropus alecto | reverse complement strand
GATGAAAGGGGTAAAGGGGATCTAATATAAGGAGATGGAAAGAAACTAGAACCTGGGTGGTAAGCACACAATGCAATATACAGATGATGTACTATGAAAGTGTACACCTGAAATTTATATTATTAATTAGTTACTTCCAATAAATTTAATTTTTAAAATATGTGACTAAATAGTGTGATTAGGCAGCATAAAATAAGCATGTACAAGGAAGGAGAAAGGAAAAAACTAACTTAGAGAGTAGTGGACAGTGTTCCAGAGTATTGAACGTATCCATGAGCTGGGTTTATGGCGTCTGTCAAATGTCAAAAGAATTTGTAATTAATCTGAATGACAGCGTGCATCAATTCAGATCCTTTAACAAAAGTTACATTAATTTATCCTTCATTCTGAGATCTTTTAAAGGAAGCTAATATAGTTTGGCTAGTACTGGCAAGCTAAAGAGAAGCTCTGCTTAGAAGCTGCTTCGATCTAGCTGAGATGACTAGAAAGGGACACGAGTGAGAATTAACCCATAGCATGTGACTGGGTGAAAATTAGACATGGAGATAAAATATAAACCTCCACTTAAGTCAGGGCTTGTTATCTATAAACCACTTATATGAATTAGCTTAAAAACTAGGAGGACTGACGCCTTTTCAAGAGTGAGCACAGTTGCAGCCTCGAGTCTCACCACGTGGCCCTGCCGCCTCAGCTCCACGGGGAGCCCAGGCCAAATGTTAGAGCAAGAACTACTGACGTCATGTAAACATGATGTCATTAGCACTGACGCAGTCTCACAGGGCGGGGCCTCTCAGCTCACCTCAGAATACGGTCAGCTCCACGGAGCAGCGAGTTGGCCGCCTCGCGTTCTGCCCTTTGGCTCCGCATAGTCAGAGATACGGTAACCGAAGCGCCGAAGCTGCTCAAGAGCCGAGAAGCTGCCATCTATCTCCCTCTTCCCTTGGCTTTTACTCGGGTCCTCTGAAAGGCCTAGGCCGGCCCTGGCGGCAGCGCGCTCACGAGCCCGCCGCTTGTGGCGGTCACGCGCACGCACGCTTGTGCGCACGTTCCCTGAGAACCCGGAAGTGCGAGGGAGAGGAGAGCCACGTGGGTGGAGCTGGAGCGCAGCTCGCATGGGGGAGTCTATCCCGCTGGCCGCCCCGGTCCCGGTGGAACAGGCGGTGCTGGAGACGTTCTTCTCTCATCTGGGTATCTTCTCTTACGACAAGGCCAAGGACAATGTGGAGAAGGAACGAGAGGCCAACAAGAGCGCGGGGGGCAGCTGGCTGTCGCTGCTGGCGGCTTTGGCCCACCTGGCCGCGGCCGAGAAGGTCTATCACAGCCTCACCTACCTGGGGCAGAAACTAGGTACCTCCGCCCCGCCCCCCGTGCCCCTTGAGGAGGAAGGAAAGGGGGTATATTCCCCGGTCGGCAGTGGCTTGGGTTCCCTGTTTCTTTCGCTCCTAATGCAGGCTCAATTGGACTCCCAGGTCGCCTCCCACCGTTCCCTCCCTTCCCTCGGCTTCCACAAACCCCGCCCACTGGCCTCAGCAGCAGATAGATTGGCAGATGGGGTAGATGCTCTTTGCAGGGCTGTACCCCAAACGGATGGATGTATGCATTTTGCCCAGTGCATGGATTGGTACCATAAATGACAAGTTAAGCAAACTCTATGTCTTCGCTCTTCCAACCAGTGACACTGCGGCCAGAGGAGCAAAACTTGGCAATACAACCTAGTTCGAGTTAATGAACACTACTGTCTGGCTTCTTAAGGTTAAAGCCCTGGAGAGTTACAGATGGAGTCCTACTCCTTTTTGTAGGCGCTCAATAAATATTTAGTGAGTGAAATAAATTAATACTGGACAGGAAAGGCAAGAAATATGCCTAACACTAGCAAGAGGGCTTACAGGGAAAATGTAAACACTCTTATCCCATGATAAATCTTGCCTCTGAAAATATGAGGTAAGGGCAGAGTCAACTGATTTTCACTAGTAGAAAGCCACGGGCTATGCATATAAGGTAGAACTACTTATAATTACCAATAGTTAGTATTACATATCCCAGAGCTTTTAGAGTTGTTTTAGTACTTTGGCCTATTTTAGACACTTTAATTATCAGAGGCACCCAGTCTGGTATGAATGAAGGACACATATAGAATAGAAATGTAAAATTGAGTGCAGATTCCATTTTGATTCCTCCACCCCCAGTTTCTTCATATTGCCTGAAGGTGACCATGTATGTACATCTTGCTTTCAGTAAACACTCAAGGGGAAAGGCTTTTTGAGATCTTAAGTTTTGCCTTAGTCAAATAACTTGTTGTTTAGCATGTTAACTTACTGGCGAAAGCTGGTCAGTTTCACCTTGTGTATTTTTCCTCCCCTTTTTACAGTGGTACTTCTCACAAATTTGCAATTGCTGTTGCAGTGATATCATTCCGTTTTCTACAGCTTGGCAAATTGTGTATTGTTGAGTGACAGATCCCAAACCAGAATACTTGCCTTTGAATTGTCAGATTGTGTTTGTATCCATATGATTTATAAAAAATTTGTACATGTATTATAATTTACATATATATGTAAATGGGGAGGATTCCAACTATAAAATTGAAGGTGAGGAATTTTCTGGCAGTTTTAATTTTTAGATTCCCCCACCTCGTGAAGAGTGGTAATTGACCCCAGTGTATCATTCTTAATTTTTTTTAGCTTATCTATGAGAATTTGATTAAACCTGTAGACTTACTATCCAGAAAAATATATATGTAGTACAGTACAATTTTGCATATAATCAGAGTACTCAGTTGGATTTCCTAAAGCCTATTTGTGGACCCCAGTGAAAAAAATCTACTTTAGTTTAAATTGTATGTGCCTTGTTTTAGGTAAACAGATTTGGCTGCCCTGTATAAAAGAACTTATGTAAGACTATCATTGCCTCTAACTTGGGTTCTGTGAAGTGGGCCTCATATAAAGTGATTGGTTCTCCATGGACCCCGCCTTGCATTAGTGAGCCTGAGGACTTCACCTTGAAATTGACCCACAGAGCATTTTACACTGTGAAACATGCTCAGGTACTCACTGTTCAGGCTCCCAGGTGTCCTGTCACTTCTGAGTAAATGTTCTGAAAATGGCATGTTACACTTTAAAGCCTCTTAACTTATTCACATATATAGTAAATGTAGACTCCAGATTTAAAATTTTAACTTTGAAATTTCGTTTTTTTTTTTTTTTTTTTGTATTGGAAAATTTGTAAGATCAAGGTGCTTAATGACTTCATGATCACTGGGTTGACTTTATTTTCTTAAAAACTTGGGAAAAATTTTTTGTGTCGCCATTGAAAACATTCCTATGTTCTTCATCTATTTTACTAATTAGAACATTTATATGGTTTTCTTTAAAAAGCAATATAAAAAGTTTATATTTATTTTTAAACATTTAAAACGTGGTTCAAAAAAGTGTCTTTTTGACCTCACTTTTGACTGATGTTTATTGGAGACCTTAAAAGTGAATCCTGACTATAGCTGTCTTTTAGACAAAGGACAGACCTGACAGCCATCTGTTCCTGTCTTGGCTCGCTTGTGAAAAACTTTGGGTGGGGCCCTTTTCTTGGAGCCTTTTCTTTCCTTGGAGGGGAGAATATACCTGTTTGGGGAAGAATCAGTGACTCAATGCCTGTGAAGGATTTCAGAAACTCATACTTTTCTCCCTTTGATTCATTACTGGAGGTTTTCCTCAACATCTGGTTCCTGGAATTTAGCATAGTAGAAAATGACTTAACTTGAGAACCAATGTTTAAACATTATTTGCAAGAAGTTGTAGAATAAAATTCCTAATTAGATGTTTTGCATGATCCTTTAATATACTTATTTCTTGAAATTTCATGTTGTAAGATAGACTGTTGAAATCTTGAGAAATGAACATATATAAATAGAGCCTTCTGGTAATAATTCAAAATAATCGTATTTTGTAAATTCCAGAATTTTAAAAGAGAAAGAAGTCTTACGTCTCTGATTTGTTGTTTCCCAGCATGAAGAAAGGCCAGTCCCCAATGGATATTCCAAACTAGGGTAGTCAACAAATAGGATTATACTCCTGAGAGCTTTGAAAAAGAGACCCGTATAAAGAAATGCATTGATTGTCTCTTCCTTCCTTATAGTGTCACTTTACTTGGTTTCACATACTCGTGATTGATGTTTATTGATAAACTTTTAAAGGTATTCTTTGTATTTATGTGGTATTTCCACTCCCCCAGATGAGGGTAATCTGATGAAGGAAGGTATCCATTTTTCACCCAGAGTTAAAAATTTTCACCAAAGCCATCCTGTTCAAACAGTGGAAGTGAGTACACAGTTTAGGTCACCTAGCTCTGTCAAATAGATTGCTATTTTTACAGGAATTGAAGCTCCCAATTTACCATAGAGTTTCAGAAGCTCAGTTATGT
>NW_006443138.1:3068329-3070082 GCF_000325575.1 Pteropus alecto | reverse complement strand
TAGCGTTATCGAGTGTGTGCTTTGCTCCAGATACGTTACACACCAAATGTTATTTCATATTTGTGTCTTCTTAGCAGCTCTATTACTAGTTTTGTGTTAAAAACAACTAAGGTTCAAAATGGCTAAGTCATTTGCACATCACACAGTTTGTAAATTCGAAAGTTGGGATTTGGAACCAAGTCTGGCAGATTTTTCAGAGCTTTTAGGTTTTACATATTACTCTGATTACCCTCCTAACCTAAGAGATTTTGTCCTAGGCCTGGGCACAGAGGTCTTTTTATTCCATACTGTCACTTTACACAGTCTGCAAAGCTAGAATGAATATGGGCATGGAAAGAAGGCAATCCCAAGGTACAGTCCTATATAGGACGTTTATGTCAGGGTCAGTCCACCTGTACCATATAGATTTTGCTGCTATTAGTAGGAGAAATGATATAAGTGCTAGTCAATCTGTTTAAGCAGTATACTAGAGAAAACTATTCTTAAATATTAGTAGTTTGGCTGTAGACTCAGTAATAAGTAGAGTAACCAACCTTCTAGGTTTGCCCAGGGCTGAAAGGGTTTCCAGGATATGGGACTAAGGGAGAGTTTCCCAAGAAGTGAGGCTTTCAGTGCTAAAACTGGAAAGTCGTGGGTAAACTGGGACAAGGTAGTCATAGTTGTAAGAGATATGAGATTCATTTCTTGAAACATAAGCCGAGCGATGAACTAAAAACGATGTTATGTAATGTTTCATTATATAAGATATTTTACAAATGCTTTTGATAAATGATTTTCACTTGTAATTGATATGTTTAGAACAGTCATTCATTCATTAAATCATTCTGTACATATCAATAGAAAAATTATCTATTTGAGGTTTTTATATATTCTTAAGAATTACTGTTTTAAACCTGCCCAGTTTCTTTTCTTTCTCCTAATGTCTTGCCTCTGACCCTTCGGTGGGGTGCATAAATGCTTAAGAAAACATCTATAAAGCTGGCTCTATAATTATTAGAAATATAGTTGATCATGTATTAATACAGAAATGATGTCTATGCTATTTGATTCTTTTTGACTATTGAAAAGGATGTATTTGGTCTTACTTTTTGCTGATTTATTTTGGAACCCTTGTATTATAGCAGCAGTTATTTAGAATTGCTTGTTGCTCTTAATAATTCACAATGTGCTGCTTATTATGTTATAGCCTATATTGTCAACCTTGTCAAGAATACCAAGATTTCCTTTTTTCCCAGGGAACCCAGAAGTCTGTGTTCTTGTGTAAGGGAGATATATGTGTGTGTTATCCATTTTCTGGTTTAAAAGATAAGATTAAAAGATGGCTTAAAAGATAAGATTTAAAGGAAAATGCAACTCTAACACAGAAATAAAATTTTCTGATGTACCGGGAATAACAACAGTGTTTCATAATGGGTATTCTCATGTATTTTAAATACATTTTTGTGGAAGGAGGGCTTTTTAGATCCTGGTTAATTATTCTCTGAAATAAATCTGAATCCTCATTGAAGTTGGATGGGGGAGAATTAGCGCATGGTTAAGGAAATGAAAGACAGGTCTGTTGTTACATTAATGAGTTGTACCAGCCATTTGTTTAACCTATTCCTCAGTGAAATTATCAACCACAAAACATTTAAATCCCAATGATAGGAGTCAGAGATAATGGTAGATGAGCTCAGCCGGTTCAGATTCTTTCCTTTTGGATGCTGGGAGGTGTTTTGTACTTCTGGTTTCTCTTCCTTACCTGCCATGTGCT
>NW_006443138.1:3053721-3068290 GCF_000325575.1 Pteropus alecto | reverse complement strand
ATCCGCACCATCTATACCTCCCTGCATAATGAGCTGAAGAAGGTGGTGACTGGCCGTGGTGCCCTGGGTGGGGCCACTCCTCATGTGGAAGAACTCCTTTCTCACCTGTCGGAGCAGCTGTGCTTCTTCGTTCAGGCTCGGATGGAGATTGCAGACTTCTATGAGAAGATGTATACCCTCAGCACACAGAAGTTCATCAGTGCCGAAGAGCTCGTTGGCCTTTTGGACACCATTCTCAAGAAATACAGCTCAAGGTCAGTGTAGGTGAGGAGGGAGGGAGAGATAAAATGCAGCAGCTTCTCGATCCCACACAGACCCTCAGTTTTCCCCCACACTCTTATGAAAATCTATGATGAAATAACAAGAGAATAGCTGTGTTACATTTTGTACATATTAATTAACCAACCGGTATATATTGGGCACCTTCTTTGGGCTCAGTTAACAACATACTAGATGGATACTTAACTTCCCTAAGCAATAGCAAAAGACCAATAATGAAATAATCCTTAAAAGATGTAATATAACTGATTTTGGTATTTATGAAAGAGTTCATATAGCCATAAAAGAATTGTGTATAAAATATTGTGACTTTTTTAACAAACTACTATTCACTTATTCCTCTAATGCAGCCAGTACTTACATGTGTTGGAAGCTCCTGTATAATTGCTTTTGGCACCTGTGGCCTACTTTTTGTTTTGTTTTAAATTTCCTCATAAATTTCCTCATAGTGGAGGCAGGCATCTGTGCTTCTGAGGAGGGCATACTCAAGGTTTTGGGAGGTTTTTTTTGTTTTTTTGTTTTTTCATAGTCAAAAGTTATTTGTAGCCAGTTTCATTTTTTTTTTTTTTTAAAGAATGTTGATTGACTGGAAAACTTTCATATGAAGGAAATTGCTACTTATAAAGAGATGAGATTAGTTTTAATGTCTTACTCACTACCTGACCTAAAGGCAATACCAAAAGAATTTAAGGAGCATCATGAACATCATTGATGTGAATGACCCAGTTTTATTTTTGGGTCCCTGGAGCCTGACATAGTGTCTTACACATAGTAGGTGCTCAGTAATTTCATGATGGACTAAATGGAAAGTAATTACCTTGAAGGATACCACTCCTTTAAAAATGTGAGTTCATATATGTTTGCTTAAAAGAGAAAGGTAGATATGTTAACTTATATTCCCAAATAAAAGATAATATTCATCTGATTAATGGACTGGGCAAAGGGGACAAAATGAGGAGATTAAGAGAGACATTATGGAGGACATAGAATCTAAGATTACTTTTAAGGGTAGATAAGGTTTTGGAAGCAAAGCTTGGAAAGGAGAGCAGACGCTTTGAGACAAGAAGATGATTTCAGAATACTGAAAGAGTTTTGGTACCTGCCGTTCTCTCTTCCTGAAACATTCTTATCCTACTTGTCTACTCATGATTTAAGTCTCTGTTCGAATGTCAGAGAGGTCTTCTCTCTTCATCCTACCAAAACTATCATTCCCTTAGGCACTATCCTGCTCCCCTGATTTATTTTCTTCACATTCCTTATTGCCATCTGAAATTACTGTTATTTACTTAGAGTGTTTTTTCTTCTCTCACAACTAGAATGTGGGCTCCATGACAGCTTCTATGTCTTTATCACCTTGAACAGAGCCTAGCGCATAGTAGGTGCTCAATAGGTATTTGTTGAATGAATAAATGAATAGTTGCTAAATAGTGGAGAACCATGAATGGCTTTTGAATAGGGAAGTCTCTGTTTTCATCTTTATCTTAGACTGATTACTATGGTCCTGGTGTGTGGTTTGGAATGGTGAAGGGAGTGGTTACATGAGGAAAGGGTAGTTTAGCAGGCCCTTATGGTAATCTGATTGGTGATAGTAGGGCCTCCTGGTTGCAAGACAGTGGGAAAAGAGATGAAGACAAGGAAAGTCTACAAGTTTTGGCAATAGGATGGTAGGAGTAAGGAGAGGTTTCTGTCACTGATGATTTATAAGTTTTGCACCTTCAATGATAATATCATTTACAGGATTGAGAAGTCAAGAGGGGCTGGCTTGGAAAGTAGTGAGCAAAATTTGGAGCAATTCAGGCTTGAGTTGCTAACAGATCTTCAAGTAGAGGTTTAGTAGGCAGTCGGAAATGGGGGTACAGAGATCACATGAAGCCAGAAAAAGAGAAAATAATTAAAGATCATCTGTATAGAGTAGACTTACCTTGTTTTTTGGTTTCAAAACATATCCTTGTTTCTTTAATAAAGCAGCAATTGATTTTTAAGCTTGCAGGAAAAAAGGGGGAATATTTATATTTTGAAGGAAACTAGCACATACTGAGCAACTACTGTGTGCCAGGCAGTATGCAAGACCCTCTTATATATCTGATTTGAGGTATAGGTGAGTTAGTGCTACTTTTATGGAGTCTCAGGGAAGTTAAGCATGCCCAGGGTCATGCAAATTATCTTTGAACCCACTTCTCTATGACTCCAGAGTCCATATTCTGTATGCATCATTGCTTGTATCAAATAGTGAGATGCTTTTCATCCAGTCCAGATAATTTATCTCTGTTGATTATTTTACAAGTCAGTAAATAAGATTGATTTTTATTTATTGAATAAATAATAAGACATAGTAAGACTATGAAATAGTCTTCTGTCAGAGTAAGACAGAAAACATCATAAGCACTTACTACATTCCCTTGCAAGGAATAAGAATTGTGTACTGCATAAAATCATGTAATGTGCACATTCTCTCTGAGCACAATTTAGTTTGGTAAATGTATTATTATGTTTTTATTCTTCCTTTATAAAGTTTTTCCCTAATTTTTCATTTTGAAATTTTACTCCTACAGAAAAGTTGCAGGAATAGTATAATGAACATAGAGTTACAATATGACCAGTAATTCCACTCCTAATACCCAATGAAAAATACAAAATGAAAACATATATCTTACACTTGAAAACTTTTACATGAATGTTCATAGCAGCATTATTGATAATTGCCAAGATGTGGAAACAATCCAAATGTTCATCTACTGATGGATGAATAGATAAATATGGTATATTCATACAAGGGGTTATTCAGCAATAAAAAGGAAGGAGTACTGATATGTGCTATAACATGGATGAACCTTGTAAAATTATGTTACATGAAATAAGCCAATCATTTATATGAAATGTCCAGACTAGGCAAAGTCATGGACACAGAAAGTGGATTACAAATTCATAGACACAGAAAATAGTAGTTAAGGGTTGGTGGGGTGGGGAGGGAGAATGGAGAGTAACTGTTAATGTGTATAGGGTTTCTTTTGGGGGGTAATGGGACTGTCCTAAAATTAGATAGTGGTGATGGTTACACAATTCTGAATATATTAAAACTGTTCAATTGTATACATTAAAAGGATGTATGTTACATGTGTGAATTAAATACCAGTAAAACTGTTACTTAAAAAAAAACTGTACAATGAACACACACGTATCTTTTACCTAGATTCACTATTAAAATTTTGCCATGCTTGTTTTCTCTCTCTCTGTATATAATTTTATTTCCCTGAGTTGTTTGGAAGTCAAATGCAAAACAAACATCATGACACTTCACTCCTAAATATTCAGGTTGTGTCTTCTAAGAACCATACAAACCTATAACATAGTTTACACACAGGAAATTTAACACTGATTTTCCACCATCATCTAACTTATAGTCCATATTCAGATTTCTTCAGTTGTCCCAAAAACGTCATGTATTTTTTATTGTCATGTATTTTTGATCTTCTGTTGTATTCTAAATTTTCTTTTATTGTTAACATGGCTCAAAATTTATAAAGTACAAAAGAATGCATAGTGAAAAGTCTGCCTGCTGCCCTGTCTTAGCTACTTAATTCCCTTCCTAAGAAACAGTGAATGTTAGCAAGTTCTTCCTATCATTCCCAAGAGAGTCTATGCATATGGGTATACACATTTTTTAAACATATTTTACATGTGTACAGATTTTCTGTTTGTAAATATTATTTTCTTTCTCAAATCTGATTACTATGTATATATTTTTTAATAAAGTAATCTTTTGAAAACCAAAAACTAAAGTACAATTGGCGATATGATGCTCAAAAGGAAGAGATTGCATCTGGTGATTGCCAAATGCTAATGTGGAAGTGGTTTGCTGAACCATCTCAGAAGCTTAAGAAAATACTCACTGGGCTCCTCCTCTTTTTCCCCAATAAGGTAAAATTTAGTAATTCTGGATTGGGTGCCCACAAATTTGTATGTTTTAAAGTTCCTTGTGCTACTGATACATAGTCTGCATGAAAAAAATTGTTTGGATAAATAAAAGATGCCAACATTAGAATACACTGAATATTGAACCTTACAGATGTGTGTGCATGTGCTTGTATATGTATGTGTGTGTCTCTCCTGGGAATTATTACTATTTAATTTCATTTTTATTTTATTACATTTGCGATCTATCATCTTTGAACCTTCTTTGAAACATCCCACTTCCTAGAGGCTTGAGAATTTCTCCCATTTCCTGCTAAAGCCTCGATTTCATTCTTGAAACTTTTAGGGCAGTACTTGGCTGTACCCATTAGTCTTCTGATTGGATGCTAATGGAATCTGATGGAGCTGGGTTGCAACATCACATATGGTCAATAGTTGTTTTCATCTACAGTTTCCATCTTCCATCCATTCTAACTTCCTCTTATTAATAGGGAATTACTGATCACAGGTATATCCTAGCCTGAAAATTATCTAAATTAGAGGCTGTGGGTTAATTTGAACAACAAAAATTCTTTAGTTAAGAATTTTTGAGATAGTTAAGATAGAAATTCTATATAATATATTGATTTTCCTTTGGGAAGTGGGATTATTTTAGGTATAAATGAATGTAGTTTGCCTTTTGCCAGGATAACACACCTAATACATTTCTTTCATGGTTCCAGTATTCTAGAGAAATAATTCATATTTTGGTGTTCTCTTGTATTGAGTTAATCTTCTTCCCAGAGGACCCAATTTATCTTTCAGGGAATGCTTATTTGTCTCAATATATATGATCCATGTCAAAACACTTATAAAAAATTGTGAATCTTTCATCTTTCAAACCATGAAATGTTTTTATATTAAAAAATTAACAAGCATGATATATAGCATGGAGTCTAAACCCCTGGCCCTGATTTGAGATGCAGATCCTGTGTGTTATTGTAATGTCCAGTCTACTTTCAGAGATGAAGAGAAAGCATATTTTGTTTTTTTCTCTGGATGCCAGTTGTGTTCAGAGTAGAACAATGTTGAAGGTTTCCTTCTTTGGTAACCTTATTACATCATTAAGCAAATTTAAATTCTTATTTAAGAATCACAGTCATTTATAATGCTGCATTTCAAATTGAGTAATTAACATTACAGATATGAGTTTTTATTGTGTGCCCTTTAGAAGAAAAAATGAATTTAGATCCTCTAGGATCACAGTGTCTGCTACTCCTTGAATACTCTTGAGGAGAGGTAGAACTTGGTTTTTTTTTTCCAAGGAAGCATCGATGGAACATTTTTTTATTTTATAGAGTTTATTTTGACTTTATTTACCTAACTGTTTTATACGATGAGCATAAAAGAAAATTCTGGCTGATCTTTCTGTTTTGTGGTTAAAATAAAACTGGAAGATAGATTTAATGCAAGTTGATATTTACTCTCCTGAATCAAGAATATAATTTTAAGAAATAATGCTTTTGAAGAAGTTAGCAATTATTTATGCATTCTAGACAGCTTTTTAAAATCTCTCTGGCATAGGAATAATACCATTCAGTGATTTTTATTTTTTAATCATAAATTTTAGCCAGAATTTATGTAACTTTTTTTTAGTTACATAAAATTTATCTGCATTTTAGGAAGCATAGTTTTTTTTATCTGAATCCTTCAAAATGACAAAATTCTCACCAAAGACAACTTTGATTTGTTTGGGCTTTATGTCCTTTTTTTTCCTTTAAAAAAAGATTCATGATGTTAATGAAACAGTTGTGTGTATAGTTCAACAAGGTTAATTATTACCCACTGAAAATTTTATAAGCAAAACCAACAATAGTGCAGTTTCTGTGGGATGCATTCTATTCTATACACTTGACATACCTAGATCTTAACAGTTCAGATTTAAGGCCTTCTGTGATCTTGCACCAGCCTACCTTTTCAAATTCATCAAAGATTTATCAAATGCCTTAAATTGCAGCCAAACTCTTAGTAAAAATGAAGAAGCCTCAGAGAAGTCTTTGAGGATTTTAAACAGAAGCCAAAAAACAGTTCCTAATCTAATGTGTTCCCCATTTCTTACCTTAGTTCATATTATTTATTTTGCTTAGAATGTCCTCAAATTTGTAGAGGAGGAAAAATATCTTTTTCCTCTACTCTTCTAAGTTCTTGGCTAGGGTCCCTTTAAACAAAAGATTAACAAGAGAAAGCATACAAGTATATTTAATATAATTTTACGTGACAAAGAAGCCATAACCTGTGCTTTTATGCTATATTTGATGAAGAATGGAGAGTTGTGGGAAAACATAGAATGAAAAGGGTATAAGTTAAATGTTGTAAACTGAGGGAAACAGCAAATCCTGTTAGTTCAGATTCTTCTCTGTGTCCCTTAGTCTTTGGAGATAAGGATGCTGCTCTTTTCCTCGGGGTATGGGGAGGGCTTCTCTCACTTGAGGGTTTTATGACCTAATTCAGGGAAGGGTCATGTTGTTTCTCAATTTCCTTCAGCTTAAAATATTTAGTATTGAAATTGTTAAAGATTTTGCTTACCTAGGTTCAGTCATCAATTCAAATGGGGACTGTAGCCAAGAAATCAAGAGAAGGCAGAGAGAAGGAAGGACAGCAATGGAAGAATCAAAAAAGATCATCAAGAGCAAAGATGTGTTATTAGAGGCTAAGTCAAAGATCATCTGCACCCTCATATTCCCAATTACTATGCAGAGATGTGAAAGATGGACAGTCAAGAAGGCTGAAAGGAAAAAATTTGATTCATTTGAAATACAGTGCTGGAGGTGAGCTCTGTGGATACCTTGAACCACCAGAAAGACAAACAAGTGGGTCCTGGGACAAATGAAGCCTGAAACATCGCCAGAGGCAAAAATGACAAAACTGAAGCTGTCCTATTTCGGGCACATCACGAAAAGGCAGGGTTCTTTGGAAAAGATAATAATGCAAGGAAAAATGGAAGGCAGCAGGAAAAGAGGAAGCCCAAATGTGAGGTGGATTGACTCCATAATAGAAGCCATAGGCCTGAGCCTATAGGAGCTGAGAAGGACAGGACATTGTGGACATTACTCATTCATAGGGTCACCAGGAGTTGGAGCTAACTCATTGGCATGTACCATATTTTGGAGCAGCATGTTCTGAACCACATCACATTGTTCTATTATGTATCAGTTACCTATTACAACAGTCATTCTGTATAACAGAACACCCCCAAATTTACACTTATAGGCTTGCAGGTCTTTTGGGAGTTGACTGACCTGGGCTAAACTTAGCTGGGTAGCTCTGCTTGACACTGTTGGTCTCGCTGGGCTTGGCTTATTATTGTGAGCTTTGGGCTTAGTCTGCTCTATATATGTTCATTCTGAGCCCAAAGTTAGAGGGGAAGCAGCTACCCAAAGTGCAAAAGAACAAGCTCAGCTAAGCTCACGTTAAGCCTTTGCTTGCATCAGATCTGTTAACATCCCTATGGCCAATGCAAGTCACATGGCTCAGTCCATAGTCCAGGGGTGAGAAAATACACTCCTCTTCAGGTAGGAGAAGCTACAGAGTCACATGGCAAAGGATGTGGCATCAGGGGTGGTTATGAATTGGGACCAGAAATTTAAGCCCTCATCTTCACATGGCTAAATCCTACTTGCTGCTTTTTTAAAAAATTGATCCTACCTGCCCTTTAAGCTTTATGGCTCAATTCAGATCTTGTCTGTGTGGCTTGCACAATCTTTCAACCAAAAGAAATTGTTCCTTCTTCTGAACTGTTATTTTATTTGTACTCCTCATTAGAGATGTATTACTTTCTATTCATATCCATTATAAATACCTCCTTCTAACATAGGAGGTACTGCAGGGCAAATTTCTGGCTAATTCATTTTGTATTTTCAACTATTTGTATCTAAAAACTAGTAAAGTAATTGTTTTAAATGCGAAAAGTACAATTTTTTTTACTGTGGTAAAATATACATAATATAAAATTTACAGTTTAGCCATTTTTAAGTGTACTGTTCTGTGGCATTTAGTACATTCACAGTGTTGTGCTACAGATTTATTTTTAACTGGGCTTCTGACTTCTCACATGCATGAGACCTGCATACTTCTTTTGGAAGGAACTTGATATGGATTTGTAAAGGAAGGTGTGCGTTTGCACATGCGTGCTCTATATATTTTTCTGGCTTTTCTTTCTTTTTTTTTGGCTTTTTAAAGAGCAGATGTTCTCTGCAAATAATTGTCAGTTTATTCCGTATTCAGACTTGTTTAAGCTTGCTGCCATAGCTGAGGTGTATATTTTTGGATTACAACAATTTAACAGATCCCCTATAGTATGAGTTGTGAATAGGTATGAGGCACACAGCAGAGTGGAAATGGGGAAATGATACATCATAATACTAATCTCAAAGTCTTGGCAGGATAATATTAACATGTATTTTTAGCTTTTAAGAATGAAAAATAGCTTCGACATTCATATTCATCCTAATGTTGAGCATTTAAATACTTTTAATATATGTTTATGGAAGAGCTTGTTCAGAATTCTTTCTGAAGTTTCGTACAGAGAATTCATGTTCTTTCAAGGAGAATGTTGGATATAAATGATAATTTCCAACTGGAAGCAGAAAAATAACTTATTTTATTTGTGGTAGAATTTTCTCCAATCTCATACCATTTTCTGTCATTAACAATCTTACTGTGTTTATAGTCCTTTGGTAAATTTCCTGATATCCATGCTTATAGAATCTTGTGATACTTGATACTCATTAAGTGTCAAGGGACCTTAGCCTTTAGGCTAAGGAAGCAGGAACATTTCTTACAATTCAATGATTTTGAGACATGCTATTGTGTGTGTGTTAAACTTTTTTAATGTTTATTCCAAAGCATGTAGTGTTCGAAGAGTTCAAGTTAGTTAATTAAGCACTTGAGTTAGAGGATGTGAGCTTTGTTTTATCTTTCTGATTCTTTGAGTATATTACTAGACTAGACCCTCCACCCATGTTGTAGCTTCCTCTCTTGAAAGATGTTGAGGGTAAAATGCAAATAGAAAAAATGTGTTATTGTCTGAGGGTAAAATGCAAATAATAGAAAAAATGTGTTATTTTAAATAACTGCTGCCTATTTATCACATGATAATCAGTTTCTATCTTATAATGTCTAACCTAGTAGGGCTCTCTTAATCATAATCCCTTTAATTAGTGTTTAAATACATTTTTAAAACCTCTAGCTATACTTGTGATGATTTTTTTCCTAATTGTTTAATTGATTACCAGTATTTTACGCTTCAACTGCAGTAAAAACAGACCTGTGTGAGAAGCTTCTGTCTCATTAACAGTGAGGCAATTAAATTGCATGGGCTCAGGCCTGTAAATCATCTCCTGTGGTGCCTGGGAATAAGATACACTCAGTAAATGCTAGATCTTGCCCACATCTTTAAAATGGGGTCACTTGCTAAGATAATTCCTGAAACCTAAGCAGATGCTTTGGATCTTTGGGAACAGTGTAAGGCCTTAATATAGGCCTTGAAAAGGAGCATGCACCAGGCTCAGCAGACACTGAAACTGCCTAGGCATTTCTCAGAAGAAAAGACTGAGGAAGAAAGCTCTAAGTGGTCAATACAGAGAGGATGCTCCTTAGCCATTCTATTCCACTGTTACAGAAAGAAAGTCGTTTACATCATAAACCACAGACAGAATCTTTGAGACAGAAACTAGGATTCAAATCTTAACATAGTTACCACTGAATTTTAACACAGTTACTGAATTCCTGCTAAACGCCATGTGTTGTAGAAATAAAGGAGTGAAGGAAGTAGGCAGGTTTTACTTCCCCTCAGGAAGGAGCTCAAAGCAAAGGTGACTACATGTCCCAGTTTGTCTGATAAAGTATGATTAAGTTACAAAAGGGGAAGACAGGTATTAAGAAACTAGAGGATATAGTTAGGAGGCCTGACCTGGTCTGGGGCTGGACATGGAAGACATTTCTAAGGAGGTGACTCTGAAGAGGAGACCTAAAGCATCAGAAAGAAGTGTTGATGACAAGGGTCATGCCTCACTGGCCTCAGGGTCTTTGCAGTAGACCTTTTCTCCCTTTGCCTGGAAGAGAGGATACTCCCACATCCTGTCTCTCTACCCCTCAATATTACTATTACAGGTAAAGCAGAATATGTTTTACAAACAGCAGGTAGCAATTCCTGAGTCACAAAATTAATTTAGTGAGTAGTAATCCAATTAAAAAATACATATTATTAACTATCAAGTACATTGTACATAGTAAGGGTAAATAAGTTAAAACTTTTATTTATATACATATGTGTACTTAGTCACAATACACAGTGACTTCTGTAGATTTTTTAAAACATTTTTTAAACATTTAAATTATAACAAAAAAAATTGTAAATATTTTGTCTAGAACAAGTTAAAATGAAATCACACTACTATCTTAACCTTTGTGATATCATTGCATTTCCAATTACTTATTTAGTGTCTGGAGAAAGTGAGAAGAATGGGAATGTGGCTCAAGCTAAGAAGGAACCAGATTATTAAAGGCCTTGTACAACTTTTTAAGGATTTTGGATTCTATCCTAATATAAATGGAAAGTGATCGATGTGTTAGATATTTTTTATCTAGCTACCATTTTGTTTTATCTCTGCCTCTTTAGGACCACACCCTGAGAAGAGGATGCCTTGTTTTGATGATACTGTTAGTCATACAATTCCCAGAATAAAATAAATTAGGAAAGAATTATAGCTAATTTAATCTCTCTGTATTTGAAAAGATAGCCACTACTTTCATTTTTTTTTTAAACGACTATTTCCACAAGAGAATATGATGCTGACATAATTCTGAAATGGTGAAGTTATAGCAGAATGACTTTTTAAATAAATCAACATGGAATCCTTCCATTTTTCCTTCCCCTGCCCCTAAATGTAATATTATTTGACCACATTGTTTTTTGTTTTTTGTTTTTTTGAGGGTAGAAAATGTCAACATGGAGTAATATTTCCACTGATTTCTGTTAATTTCTCTTCCCCCTTCAGATTTCACCACCCAATCCTCAGTCCTTTGGAAAGCAGTTTCCAGCTGGAAGTCGATGTCCTGAGTCATCTTCTGAAGGCCCAGGCTCAGGTCTCAGAGTGGAAGTTCCTCCCATCTCTGGTTAATTTGCACAATGCTCACACCAAGCTGCAGACCTGGGGCCAGATCTTTGAAAAGCAGCGGGAGACCAAGAAACATCTGTTTGGAGGGCAGTCTCAGAAGGCCGTACAGCCCCCACACCTCTTCCTTTGGCTGATGAAACTCAAAAACATGCTTCTTGCCAAATTTAGCTTTTACTTTCACGAAGCACTGAGCCGGCAAACGACTGCTTCAGAAATGAAAACATTGACTGCAAAAGCCAACCCAGACCTTTTTGGAAAAATTTCCAGCTTCATCAGGAAATATGATGCTGCCAACGTGTCCTTAATCTTTGACAACCGAGGGTCTGAGAGCTTTCAGGGTCATGGCTATCACCACCCCCATTCCTACAGAGAGGCCCCTAAGGGTGTGGACCAGTATCCAGCTGTGGTGTCTCTGCCCAGCGACAGGCCTGTAATGCACTGGCCCAATGTCATCATGATCATGACAGACCGCACTTCTGACCTTAACAGCTTGGAGAAAGTGGTTCACTTCTATGATGACAAAGTTCAGAGCACCTACTTCTTAACCCGCCCAGAACCTCACTTTACCATTGTCGTCATTTTTGAGTCAAAGAAATCCGAAAGAGACTCCCACTTTATTTCCTTCCTCAATGAGCTCTCACATGCTCTTAAGAACCCCAAAGTTTTTGCAAGTCTGAAACCCGGATCCAAAGGTTAGCAAGTAATTTGTGTGAAAGGTCTTCAAGATGGGTAATTGTGTTTTAATTGCTCTAATGATCTACAGTGGTCTGTGATTAGAGTTTCGATCCGTTCATGCTTCTTTCAGAGCTAAATTAAAGACAAATCCTCCTTAATTGTGTCTCACACTTTATATGCAATTAAGGCCAATTGAATTAACTATCCAAAGAGTAATCAAGGAAGTGATCATGGCTACTGTGTATCTCCATAGTGCAGCAAAGTACTCTCAGTATTTTCTCCTGTTTTCCTGTATTTCATGTAGACTGCATATTTATTAGCCTTTGATGTTTCTTTCCAGATGTTTCTTTCCCGATGTTTTATATTACTCTAAACATTGTATTCTAATGCAATTTCAAACACCCTCTCCCTTCCCCTCCTACCTGGATGAGTAATTGGGATGAGAAATTAAATGGTCTTTTTAGAATTAAGGACTGTATGTTTTCTATCTCATAAATTAGCTGATTAACATAGAGTTATTAGTTTTATGATTCTGATCTAAAAATAATATTTTTGATGCCCAAATTAGAGTTTTAGTGAGAAATTTCTATCGGTTATTGGAACTGAAGGTGAATTAAGTAGGATAATAAGATCAGGTTTAACAGTTCAGAAGACTCTATGGCAGCTATATTAGCCATGGGTTCTTTTGGGTTGATCCACGCACCTAGCTGCATTTGTTTTGACCCTTATAAAGTTTGATTTTTTTTCACTCTGTTTTACAGTCAGCATAACCATGGTGTGAGATTTCTTTACTCTTCAGCATATTATCTGCTTGGCTTTTTGTTTATCACCTTTTCGCTGAAATATATGTTCATGTTTGGCTCCACTCCCTGGTTATTTTTAGGCTGAAAAAGCATGCAGTCTTGGTTTTTCAGCCACTCTTAGACATTCATGCAACTTAGCCTTCTTTTATAAAATCAAAATGGAATCACTGTACTTGCTAAAAATCAATTGTGCATTCAGAAGACATCTTCATAGTTGAGTAATCAACTCAGTATTTAAGAGCATCTAAACTTGGGGTGCATGCCTGTCTCCTCCAAATATTTTTAGAAATAGTGATACACCTTAACACATGCTGCCTTAACACTTTCCTTCAGTAGATGTTTGTGGGGAAGAAGGCGTAATGGGCTGTGGAGACCTAAACTTCTTGCTTATTGATTCAGAATAAAAATAAGCCACAAAGAGTAATTGAGTTGTTACTGTTTGATAGTTCCTACAAAGCTTGTGTGCAATGTAATAGTCAGTTCAGTCTTGTTTCTCATGATTGCACAGAGCCATTGTTTTAATGAGCAACCAAAGCAAACAAGGCTGTGGCATCGGCAGAGAGCAGAGGAGCCCCTTCGAGTCTAGTAGGAGGCCTGCCCACCTGTCGGGACCACTTGGTGGAAGAACCCACAGGCCTATTTTCTGAGGAGAACATGTGAGGTTTTTCTTTTTTTTTTCTTTTTCTTTTTTTAAAATAAAAGTCATGATTTGTAAAAAGCCAGTTTGTTTTAAATAGAAAGTACTCATTTACCTCTGCATTTTATTCACTCAGGTTCTATAAAAATCTGAACAGATTGTACAACTTTGACCTTACATAAAAAATTGAAAACTATTGGAACTAAAAAGTCAAATTATTTTTCCTCCCTTTTGTGTTTTGCTAAGCAGCTGAAAAATATTTCTTGGTGTGATTGTATTTTTTTTCCTAAATAAAACACCATTAGCCTTAATAATATGTTCTCCTATGTACCTGAAAGAAAATATACTTCGATGTAACACGGAGAAGAGTGTGAATAAAACATATATACAATACTTAAATAACCAGTCCTCGCCTAGAACATATTTGAATTGTGTATTTATTTTTAAACATTTTGGTTCAAGCCAAGAAACAAGGTCATTTTACTCTGAGATTTGTCCTCTAAATTCAGTAATGATCTGTAAAGTCTATGTTTTGCTAATTGGAAGAGTAAATCTACATATTTTCCACAGACTGCTTATTTTGAAATTTCTTTCCTAAACCACACTTGATCAATTTTTATGGGTAACTGGGAGTGTAGTCAACACTTATAAGTTTGCCAAAGAGTCCATCAAGGAGTGTTTCCTGTTAGGATGTCGTTTAGACACAGGGTGAACGTTTATCACTTTGTCCTTTCTTGGGTCCAACTTGGTACCTAACTATACTTAACTGAGGCGCCAATATCCTTTATGTAATCACTTTGTACATTTGGACATATTGGAGAAAATTTACTTGCAAGAAAGAAAATAGTTGGTACTTCACTGCACTCCCAGTAGAGTCACTTAGGTGATCTTTAAAATATGTCCACCCTTTGATCTAGCAGCAAAATTGCAGTTTTGTTTCTTTGGCAAGTCAGGCTATGAACCTGACTTCCTTACCTGTATAATGGGGATAAGGAAATGTGGGCTCTTTTTCAAAGAATATGTAAGAATGGGATGAGATCATGCATAGAAGAAGGCTTTGAAACTCACTTGGGTTTGAAAGCTATATAAATAAAAGATGGACCACT
>NW_006443138.1:3044922-3053671 GCF_000325575.1 Pteropus alecto | reverse complement strand
CCTTAAACCCAATGCCTCTCCTGTTCTTGTCTTTCACTTCAGGTCTGTGGCAAACCTGTGCTTAGTCATTTAGTTTGAACAGTACTTAAAGAACTAGTTTGGAAGAGGAGGCAGAAAATGCCTAACCAACCCACCCACTCATAAATGTAGAATCTTCGTGGTTCTTCATTCCCAAATTTTTCTGGTTAGTTGGTAACATTTCAGTTCTATATTCAAACTGACGTGTGTGTGTGTGTGTGTGTGCATCATGGAGTAAGTAGTCTGGTTGCTCTATCAGTTACTCGGAGGTGTTTTAAAATCTCCAACTGTGATTGTGGATTTTTGTTAATTTCTGTCAGTTTTTGCATTTTGTATTTCAAAGCCCTTTCATTAGGCCGATATATATTTATAATTGTTCTTTATCGTATATTAATCATTTGTCATCATGAAGTTTCTTGCTTTTTCTCCATCCTTGCTTTGAAGTCCACTTTGCCTGATATTTTTATGATCATTCCAGCTTGCTTATTCTTAACTGTTTGCATGGTATGTCTTTTTTCTATCCTCTCATTTTTTATCTATTTGTATCTTTATTTTTAAAGTATCTAGTAAGAACTAAAGAGAGAAGACTGATTAAAAAGAGCAATAACCAACTCTGTTCTCCAAATTGACAATCCCTGTCCTTTGATTGAAGTGTTTAGTTTATTTCTCCTATAGTTTTTTTTTAGTTAGGATTTTGCTGATGATATCCTCAAACCATCATTAAACATTTATTTTTATCTCCCCCTTTATATTCGGAGTTAGGTCAAGAGGTCTGATCAGATTTAGTTTCATTTTGTAGTAGCAGTAGTGCTGTATATTTTATTAGGAGGCAGCTAATATCTGGTATTACCTGGATCAAAATGGTGAAACAGAGTAACTTCACCTCTATTTGGTTACTTCGAAGAACAATTCATATAGGGGTGGCTGGATAATGCTTGATTCTTATGCCAATTTTTAAAATAATGAGTTAGTTCTTATAGCATCTTCCAGAGACACCAAGGAGTTAGCTGCTTTTTTTGTTTTAAGTGTATGAATTTATGGGGCTTTCTGCTTCTTAGGTTTAACTCTAAATTTGAAATAAAGCAGCCATCCCTCACCCCTTCACCACAGGTGTCTTGCCACAAGACACTTTTATGTAAATATTATGACCTTCCCTTATTTCTTAACTCAATGTTAACTTTCTCTCAATTACTACTATTTTCCTCCATGTTTTTCCTCCCTCTCCCCCTTTCTCCCTCCTCTCCTTCCTTTCCTTCTTTAGTTTCTAATATCTTCCTCATCTATTTCACTTTAGTCACTTTCCCATGCTTCAGGGAGGGAGGGGTTCAGGACATACCCCAGTGGTCTCTGACCCTGTTTTGGAAGGCAGTGTCTGAAGCATTCGTTTTGATAGTTTTACAACTAGTTAGTCTTCTTCAGGCAGTGACAGAGGAATACATAAAAAGGAAAAGTTCAATATTGACATTAATGGGGTGACCACAATTAAGGTCAGCCACCTCACGAGCACCCAAGACATTTAGCCGGCTACGGCCAAACAGTGCTATATGTCTTTAGGAGATTATTTAGCAAGAAAACCTACTCAGAACTAAGATCTTTCCAATTGTACTTTTACTATAATTTTTTATTACTAAGTAAAAGATCATTCTTAGTCTATTTGCTGTAATTCATCTGTATAAAAACATTACACTAACTTCTGATTTTGTTTTTCCTTCAAGAAAAAGTTTAACGAAATACATGTTTTTCCCCATCTAAGTGAGAAAGGAAAAACATGCCAGGTGACTCTCCAAGAAAGCCCTGAGGGAATGAGTCAGAATAGCTTGATGCACACTTCTGCCTTTAGAGACTTCTCTTGATATTGTGTAAATCCATAAGGTTTCATTAATGCAAGTATTTTGATTTGTCTGTGTATTTTTTTCAATCTGGTTTTGATGATAACATCTGTGTCTGGGATACTTAAAAATTAAAACCATATGATACATGTAAGATATCGATGCCAGAAAATGGAGAGATGCAAATGGGTTCCCATTTCTATGGCCTCCTACCTAACCTGGGGATAGGGTTCTGAGTGGTAGTTTAACTCAGGGAGGGTCATGAGAGGCAACTGCGTTGGGGTGAATTATGAAAGAGAACTGCTTAGCCATGCAGTGGCAATTTGCAGCGGAAAATGTAGGCTGGCACTTGACATTGTTCTATGAGAAGATGATCATTGGGACTTTGGCTAATTTTATCCCTATGGAGTGAATTCTGCTTTTGCTGGTCTTAAAAACTGTAGGGTAATTTCAGAATCCAGCTGTATTTGAGAATCTGATGCCTCATTTGATCTGAGATTTTTAATGACTCAGCTGGTCAAACTTCTAGATTAGGTCTAGACTCATTTTTGTTTGATAAGATATGGTAGCAGGATACCCCTTGACTCCTTGAGCCTAGTCTCAGTCACTCCAGGGTAGCCAGTGTTAGAGAAGTCCCCAAAGCAGAATCAGATAGAGTATATGAATGACCCCTTCTTGTATTCATCATTCATTCATTTATTTAACAATTGAACATCAACTATTCTAAGGGTGGTGATACAACGGTCAACAAAGATAAATGTAGGTAGGGCCTGCTTAGATGGTGCTGGTAGTGAGTGAGGTGAGCTGGCTCCAAGCACCTGGGCAGGCCAGGAGCTAAGAGGGGCAGAAGGGCAATGAATGCTTTACAAACTTGTTTTATTTGCATACCTCCCTACCAGTTTTGAAAAACTCATGATAGCTCGATGGACTTTTTGAAAAATATATATGAAATCATCACCATTACATTTAAATAGTTTCAAAAGATACCTTTTATCATGTATTAAAAATGTTGACATTTAAAATTAGCATAATTGTTCTTTGAAAGATATCTAGTGAAATCTAGGTACAATACAGACTTGATAGCCACCATTTTCCATATTTAAAAATAACAAGCTTTTTAACACATATTTTATCACTACTTTTGCTCTACTTATCCCATATAATTTTATCCTAATGCTATTTGTTCTGCTTAAAAGTCTTATTGATCACCTTATCAAACACTTCTCAGCAGTCACACATATATATATAAAATATACATATATATATTATATTGATGTATAAGCTATATGTTCTTTCTGTTCCATAAGGCTCTAAGAGTTTAATGACCAAATGGCATGTATATTAGAAATTCTACTTGAACATCTTATTTGAAATACCTTTTTTAATGAAATGAATAGGTGCAGTGTTTACAATGACTTGGTTAAAGAAATTGATTGTCTAAATGTTTCTTTGGTGGGCAAGATTTTAATACTCTGCAGTAATACCTCATGTTAAGAACTGTGAAGGGTCTGAGATTGTATGAGTTAGTCTGCCACAGTTAGATGGATGCTGTCAGAAGACACAAGACAGTTATCATGGCAATAGCAGTAGCCACAATATCATCATTTTTGCATTGGTTTCCTGAGCCCTAGTTCCCTCCAGGCCAATAGGATGGGTGCAGATGGATGTCTGCTCATGCAATAGACTGTATTCCAGGAGAGGAATTCTGATCTTGGGAAAGCTAAATGTTTTATAATGGTGAGTAAGCATGCCTTCCGTTTGCTCATGGGAGATATTATTATTCTGGACAGTAACTTTCCTAGGGCTGCTCTAACAAAATATCACAAATTGAGTACTTAAAACAACAGAAATTTATTGTCTCTCAGTTCTGGAGTCTAGAAGTATGAAATTGTGGTGTTGGTAGGGCCATTTTCTTTCTGAAACATGTAGGGGAAGCTTCCTAGCTTCTGGTGGTTTGCTGAGAATGTTTGGTATTCTTTGGCTTACAACTTTATAACTCCACTCTCTGCCTTTGTCGTCACATGGTGTTCTCTCTGTGTCTGTCTTCACATGGCTATCTTATAAGGACACCAGTCATATTAACTAAGTACTGTGCAACAACCCTATTTCCAAATAAAGTCACAGTACTGAGGATTAGGACTTCAATATCTTTTGTGGCAATGAGATGTAATTCAACTCATAACAGTAAACATGTCTGCTCTTTGCTCCAGATAGAGGGAGACACTGTGCTCCAAGGATGCTTATGAGGATACAAACATCCTTGAAAACCAGTCTGGAACTAAGGTCATTTGGTGCCTCGCTCTTAAGACCTGGAGAAACATGAGAAACCCTTAGAAAATTGTCTCCTAATATATCATGTAAACTTATAGGTGAGAAGTGAATTTGCTTTTATGTGGCAGAAGAGTAGATATGAAAGGAGAAGGTAGAAAGAAGTAGCTTAACTTGCTAAAGTCACCTTCACAGAGATTCAGCTTTGGGAAGGAGTTCATACAGAAGTTGAGAGTCTAAAATCAATTAAAATGGTCCCTATTCTCGTACCTCTGGGAAATATGAACATACCCCAGATACTAGAACCCTAATCTGAAGATCACTATTATAAGAGACCCGGAGGTGCATATGGGTTGCAAATGGCCACATCCAGTACATCTTTGGCATTTTGTTGGTGCTATGCCTCCTTCCATTTTTCTGAACTTTGAGAGAGGTCCTTGCTAACGGTTGCAGTTAGGCTGAGCAATGACATCAGATAATTAAAATAAGGGCCTCTACCTTCGCTTGGGTAGAAGCAGAACAGCAGTAGCTGGAGGAAGACTGAGTACAAGATTTGCAAGGGGTGGTTTGCGGCAGAGAGGTGGGCAGCCTCTGCATAGGGAGCATGGATTGCTGAGAAGACAGACTTGTGGCTGATGCAGCGGACAACTGGGGTGACATCCTGATTTCCAGAAAGAGTGAGGAGAGGAATTTGTCAAGACCCTGGAATTCTGGAATTTTTGATGGGGGGAGTTGGAGTTTTCTTAAAATGGGTATTAATAAATACATGTGACCTCATTTTACACTCCCCTTGGCAAGGTATAGATAAGCCAGCTAAACTTTTTGACCAAATTGTATACGGCTAACCTAAGGTGGAATCATACAATTCCACAATAAGTCATTAATGCAGACACAATGACTTATTTGCATAATTTTTTCAACTATGCTTTTCAATAACAAGGCCAGTTCCTGAGAGATGTATTTGTAACCATCTAGCTTAGCAAGGACAGTTGTCCTTGGAAACCTTGAGGTGATTCTTTATGTATTTTTTAAATGTTATTTTTAGTTTTAAACCAGCACACATTTCCAGCAGCAATAATGTTTCATTTTATCGAGGTTGAACCTTTACAGTCTTGCTTACTTTTTAAAGAGATAGATGATATTAAGGAAAGAAAGAGAAGTTTCTTGTGTGTCCTCAGGGAATTAACTTCCAATGAAGTGGGGCCTATAACAAGCAGCTAAAGAGATACCTAGCTTCAAAAAAATTATATAGATTTGTCAGACTTCAACTACTTACAAGTGAGAACTGTAACAATATTGAAAAATTGTCAACCATTTAGCAGCCAATAATAAAATTCTCCTTGAGGAAAGCATTAAATGTTTGGAATACTTTGGAGAAGATACTTGGAACAGAATTGGTCTGGTTACTTACAGGGTTTTCTTTTTGCTTCTCTGGAGGAAGGCTTGGGGTGGGTGGGGGAAGGGAGAGAAGAGATCCACTGATAGAGGAGTTAAGAGACTGTGCCTTGCTTAATAGAATTAAATAAACCTTTGTGCTTATGGCAAAGCAGGAGAAAAATGCCTAAGGAGAGGTCTTTCGGGATATTAGTTGAGAGTGTAAACCTCTCCTCTCTTCCTTGTGAAACATTTAGTAACTTTTCGAGTAGGTTTTTTGAGGGGTTAGGGAGGAGGAGGACTTCAAACAAGGGGAAAAAGACAGTTGACAGCTAAGTTATGTGTTATTGTGAACAATATTTTCTTTCTCCTTTCTGTTCCTTAAGTTATAAGAAGAAAGGAACCGTACCATGTCCTTTCATGATCGAAAAAGATTTCTTTAATTGTACATTTGATCAGGGCTTGCTGACTCATCACATGGTGATGGTGATCATCCGTATATTGATTTATATAGGAAGGTGATAATGGAAAGGAAGGCTAAATATAATCACTCTTCTATTATTTTCTAGCTTTATTGAGGTATATTTGACAAATAGATATATGTTTATTAGCTTACTGTGAAAATCACTTTGTATATACTACCTAATAAAAATAATTTTAATGGGGAAAAAAAACCTATTTTCCAAGCTTTTATTTCCCTCTTTCATTCTGTGGTGGCAACTTTTAAATTTTCTAATACCTCTGCCTATTGTTTGTTATCACTTCATATACATCATATTGAAAGCACCCTTTGTCTTAATTATCTAGAGTTAAATATTTAGTGAGCATCAAAAATGCACTAAATTAGACAATGCTATAGTCTCCTAATGACTTTGGTATTGTTTTATTTTGCTTTTGGAGCTGGTAGGTTTCTGTTAAAAATTTTTTGGACCTCTTTGGGGTCTGAACTCTCTAGAGAGGCTCTATCAAAAGCAGCATAATTGCAAAATCTTTCATTTGGCAGTAAAAAGACTGGGAATGAGAGTAACTTGAAATTTGCCAGTAGAGGGCAATACTAAAGCAAAACATAGCTCCTGAGCTGTGGCTTCATTTCTGTCCTGGCAGACTTCTCTGGACAGTGTAAAGCTGAGCAGCGCGGAAGTTAGAAAAATGACCATTTTTAGTGAAAATTTGGGGCTTTAATGACTGCTCTTGTAGAGACAGGTATTCAGGCAAGATTTGGTTCAAGAGATGAGTCAGAAACTACTGTCATCTGCACTGAATTTGACCAAAAAATTCCAAACCCTTTCCTCATCTGGTGAGTGTGCGGTGAGCTTCTCCTGACTCAGAACCATTCACAAATGACTGTAATCTGACTGCTGTTTTGTTACTGAGAACTTTTTGGTTTGTTCTGAGACTCATGCCCACTCTCAAAATGATCAGACAAAGAGGGGTTACCTCGCTGGAGTGTTTAGAAGGACGAATTGAGAGTACTCCTTAACATCCTTGGAGGAGAAAAGAGGGTCACATACCCTCCGTGTTAGTATTGAAAGTACGTACTTCCTCCCAGAAAAATGTTTATGACCACAAACGAAATTTGCTTTCATAATTTCAAGGGTTCATGGAAACCCCTGTGGGTCCATGTGCCACCAGGATAATAATCTCTGTTGGGGAAAAGATCTTGCTGAAGTCCAAATTGGCTATTCAGGAGGTGCAGTAACTCTTGAAGGTTAGTACCACACCACAAATCAATACTGAGTGTTTTCACCTCGATGTCCTGTAGGCAGCTCAGCACTTTCCTTGCTCTACTTGGCTGCTCTGTTTTCTTGGGATGACTCCTGTTCCAGAGACCCTCACTTAAAACTTCGCAGTCACCTTTGATTCTTCTCTGTCATACTCAGTGTTCGATCTTTGGAGCACTCTCCTATTCAACCCCTTCTCTCATTTTACTTGTCACTTTGTTTATAATCAAAACTGGATTAGAAATTTAGTTTCTCCTCTTCTGTTTCTTTGTATTCCAGTCTATCTTTCTTACCTTTATCAGGAAATTATTTTAAAATCCTGATTTGATTGGGTTTCTCTTGGTCTGATCCTGCCCCCCTTTTACAAATCCAGAGTCTGCTGAAAAACATTCATTCTGTTAATCAAGTTCAGCCTTTTTTTCTCTTCCATTGTTTCCTCACGTTTCAGTCAAAATGGAATACTTGCCCTGCTCTGTATTTTCTTACCTATTAGCCTTTGCTGAGTTTTGTTGTCCAGACTCCTTCTACTTTAAGGGTTCTTAACAGTTTTCATAGAATGGAATCTATTTGGCAGTCTGTGAAGCTGATGGACACTTTCTTAGAATGTTTTTAACGCATAAAATTATGTATACAGAATTACCAAGGAAACCAAATATATTGAAATACTCTTATAAAAATATTTAAAATGTTTTACGGTGACCTGGGTACAATATGGCTGGCCTCCACCTAGGCTTCCAGTCTCCCGAACTATTCGTGCTACTGGAAATGCTACGGTATTTCAAACCTCCTAGAAGGAATAAATGTGTTCTTTCACCCCTTAACCTGTGAACCCTTATAGAGTATTAGACATATCTTATATAGTTGACTCCTGAACAACACAGGTTTGAACTGCGCAAATCCACTTATACGAGATTTTTATTCAATTGATGCACGTAGTTCAAACATGTGTTGGTTGAGGGTCAACTCCTGGGTTGGGAATCCATGTATGCAGAGGGCCAACTGTGGTTTTACCCCAGAGGTCAGTGCCCCTAACCCTGCACTGTTCAAAGATCAACCGAAATCTGTAGAAGGGAGGAGTGAGAAAGGGAAGAAAGGAAACTCCGAGGGAGAACTAACTCATTAGAGAAATTTAGCAGCACAGAAACTAGTTATGGAAGCAAATACCTAGTTTTTTCACTTAACACCCCCTTCCTGGGTGCCACACATTGGAATAGCCTTTATCCTAATTTTAAATGTTATAACAAAGTAGGTTACATACTGGGCCCTCCAGCAAAATTTTACAAAGATGTTCATTCCATAGTATATGGACTCATCCAGGTGACTGGTAAGAATACTGTATAGGTTGGAGCCCTGAGGGTGGGTCTGAATTCTCCACAAAGGCCTCAGTGTAGTGCTGTGGCATTATTGTTGAAGACTGGGAGGAGATACAAGATTAGGTAAATGCTGAGCTACTTATTAGGTAAGTGCTGGATTCTGATTTCATCCCTGTACGGTTTTAATTCTTCACATTCCCTTTTTCTCCTTCTCTTCCTTCCCTTC